>NC_060918.1:23648643-23884708 GCF_021234035.1 Daphnia pulicaria | reverse complement strand
ATGAAGGAAAAGAAATAGAAATAAGGGTTGATAGAAAATCTACCAGGAACTGAAAATCACTACTTCAATGAATTTGAAATGACGATATAAATTGTTTTACAAGTTTAAACAAATTTCTTGTTACATGATATGTTAATTCGATGTCCAATACACTATTTCAAGTCTTTAAAATCAATGAATTTATAAAGACACTCATGAAGGAAAAGAATTAGAAATAAGAAATGATAGAAAATCTTCCGGGAAGTGAAAACACAACTTCAATGAATTTGAAATGACGATTCTGATTGTTTTAAAAGTTTAAACAAATTTCCTGTTGCACGATATGTTAATTCGATGTCCAATACACTATTTAAAGTCTTTAAAATCAATGAATCTATTCAGACATGCATGAAGGAAAAGAAATAGAAATAAGGGTTGATAGAAAATCTTCCAGGAACTGAAAATCACTACTTCAATGAATTTGAAATGACGATTCTGATTGTTTTACAAATTTCAAGGGTTTCCCTGTTACAGGATATGGTAATCGATGTCCAATACACTATTTCAAGTCTTTAAAATCAATGAATCTATTAAGACACTCATGAAGGAAAAGAAATAGAAATAAGAGTTGATAGAAAATCTTCCGGGAAGTGAAAACACAACTTCAATGAATTTGAAATGACGATTCTGATTGTTTTACAAGGTTAAACAAATTTCCTGTTACATGATATGTTAATTCGATGTCCATTACACTATTTAAAGTCTTTAAAATCAATGAATCTATTCAGACATGCATGAAGGAAAAGAAATAGAAATAAGAGTTGATAGAAAATCTTCCAGGAACTGAAAATCACTACTTCAATGAATTTGAAATGACGATTCTGATTGTTTTACAAATTTTAAGGGTTTCCCTGTTACAGGATATGTTAATCGATGTCCAATACACTATTTCAAGTCTTTAAAATCAATGAATCTATTAAGACACTCATGAAGGAAAAGAAATAGAAATAAGAGTTGATAGAAAATCTTCCGGGAAGTGAAAACACAACTTCAATGAATTTGAAATGACGATTCTGATTGTTTTACAAGGTTAAACAAATTTCTTGTTACACGATATGTTAATTCGATGTCCAATACACTATTTAAAGTCTTTAAAATCAATGAATCTATTCAGACATGCATGAAGGAAAAGAAATAGAAATAAGGGTTGATAGAAAATCTTCCAGGAACTGAAAATCACTACTTCAATGAATTTGAAATGACGATTCTGTTTGTTTTACAAATTTCAAGGGTTTCACTGTTACAGGATATGTTAATCGATGTCCAATACACTATTTCAAGTCTTTAAAATCAATTAATCTATTAAGACACTCATGAAGGAAAAGAAATAGAAATAAGAGTTGATAGAAAATCTTCCGGGAAGTGAAAACACAACTTCAATGAATTTGAAATGACGATTCTGATTGTTTTACAAGGTTAAAAAAAATTCCTGTTACACGATATGTTAATTCGATGTCCATTACACTATTTAAAGTCTTTAAAATCAATGAATCTATTCAGACATGCATGAAGGAAAAGAAATAGAAATAAGGGTTGATAGAAAATCTACCAGGAACTGAAAATCACTACTTCAATGAATTTGAAATGACGATATAAATTGTTTTACAAGTTTAAACAAATTTCTTGTTACATGATATGTTAATTCGATGTCCAATACACTATTTCAAGTCTTTAAAATCAATGAATTTATAAAGACACTCATGAAGGAAAAGAATTAGAAATAAGAAATGATAGAAAATCTTCCGGGAAGTGAAAACACAACTTCAATGAATTTGAAATGACGATTCTGATTGTTTTAAAAGTTTAAACAAATTTCCTGTTGCACGATATGTTAATTCGATGTCCAATACACTATTTAAAGTCTTTAAAATCAATGAATCTATTCAGACATGCATGAAGGAAAAGAAATAGAAATAAGGGTTGATAGAAAATCTTCCAGGAACTGAAAATCACTACTTCAATGAATTTGAAATGACGATTCTGATTGTTTTACAAATTTCAAGGGTTTCCCTGTTACAGGATATGGTAATCGATGTCCAATACACTATTTCAAGTCTTTAAAATCAATGAATCTATTAAGACACTCATGAAGGAAAAGAAATAGAAATAAGAGTTGATAGAAAATCTTCCGGGAAGTGAAAACACAACTTCAATGAATTTGAAATGACGATTCTGATTGTTTTACAAGGTTAAACAAATTTCCTGTTACATGATATGTTAATTCGATGTCCATTACACTATTTAAAGTCTTTAAAATCAATGAATCTATTCAGACATGCATGAAGGAAAAGAAATAGAAATAAGGGTTGATAGAAAATCTTCCAGGAACTGAAAATCCCTACTTCAATGAATTTGAAATGACGATTCTGATTGTTTTACAAATTTTAAGGGTTTCCCTGTTACAGGATATGTTAATCGATGTCCAATACACTATTTCAAGTCTTTAAAATCAATGAATCTATTAAGACACTCATGAAGGAAAAGAAATAGAAATAAGAGTTGATAGAAAATCTTCCGGGAAGTGAAAACACAACTTCAATGAATTTGAAATGACGATTCTGATTGTTTTACAAGGTTAAACAAATTTCTTGTTACACGAGATGTTAATTCGATGTCCAATACACTATTTAAAGTCTTTAAAATCAATGAATCTATTCAGACATGCATGAAGGAAAAGAAATAGAAATAAGGGTTGATAGAAAATCTACCAGGAACTGAAAATCACTACTTCAATGAATTTGAAATGACGATTCTGTTTGTTTTACAAATTTCAAGGGTTTCACTGTTACAGGATATGTTAATCGATGTCCAATAACTATTTCAAGTCTTTAAAATCAATTAATCTATTAAGACACTCATGAAGGAAAAGAAATAGAAATAAGAGTTGATAGAAAATCTTCCGGGAAGTGAAAACACAACTTCAATGAATTTGAAATGACGATTCTGATTGTTTTACAAGGTTAAACAAATTTCTTGTTACACGATATGTTAATTCGATGTCCAATACACTATTTAAAGTCTTTAAAATCAATGAATCTATTCAGACATGCATGAAGGAAAAGAAATAGAAATAAGGGTTGATAGAAAATCTTCCAGGAACTGAAAATCACTACTTCAATGAATTTGAAATGACGATATAAATTGTTTTACAAGTTTAAACAAATTTCTTGTTACATGATATGTTAATTCGATGTCCAATACACTATTTCAAGTCTTTTAAATCAATGAATTTATAAAGACACTCATGAAGGAAAAGAATTAGAAATAAGAAATGATAGAAAATCTTCCGGGAAGTGAAAACACAACTTCAATGAATTTGAAATGACGATTCTGATTGTTTTAAAAGTTTAAACAAATTTCCTGTTGCACGATATGTTAATTCGATGTCCAATACACTATTTAAAGTCTTTAAAATCAATGAATCTATTCAGACATGCATGAAGGAAAAGAAATAGAAATAAGGGTTGATAGAAAATCTTCCAGGAACTGAAAATCACTACTTCAATGAATTTGAAATGACGATTCTGATTGTTTTACAAATTTCAAGGGTTTCCCTGTTACAGGATATGGTAATCGATGTCCAATACACTATTTCAAGTCTTTAAAATCAATGAATCTATTAAGACACTCATGAAGGAAAAGAAATAGAAATAAGAGTTGATAGAAAATCTTCCGGGAAGTGAAAACACAACTTCAATGAATTTGAAATGACGATTCTGATTGTTTTACAAGGTTAAACAAATTTCCTGTTACATGATATGTTAATTCGATGTCCATTACACTATTTAAAGTCTTTAAAATCAATGAATCTATTCAGACATGCATGAAGGAAAAGAAATAGAAATAAGGGTTGATAGAAAATCTTCCAGGAACTGAAAATCCCTACTTCAATGAATTTGAAATGACGATTCTGATTGTTTTACAAATTTTAAGGGTTTCCCTGTTACAGGATATGTTAATCGATGTCCAATACACTATTTCAAGTCTTTAAAATCAATGAATCTATTAAGACACTCATGAAGGAAAAGAAATAGAAATAAGAGTTGATAGAAAATCTTCCGGGAAGTGAAAACACAACTTCAATGAATTTGAAATGACGATTCTGATTGTTTTACAAGGTTAAAAAAAATTCCTGTTACACGATATGTTAATTCGATGTCCATTACACTATTTAAAGTCTTTAAAATCAATGAATCTATTCAGACATGCATGAAGGAAAAGAAATAGAAATAAGGGTTGATAGAAAATCTACCAGGAACTGAAAATCACTACTTCAATGAATTTGAAATGACGATATAAATTGTTTTACAAGTTTAAACAAATTTCTTGTTACATGATATGTTAATTCGATGTCCAATACACTATTTCAAGTCTTTAAAATCAATGAATTTATAAAGACACTCATGAAGGAAAAGAATTAGAAATAAGAAATGATAGAAAATCTTCCGGGAAGTGAAAACACAACTTCAATGAATTTGAAATGACGATTCTGATTGTTTTAAAAGTTTAAACAAATTTCCTGTTGCACGATATGTTAATTCGATGTCCAATACACTATTTAAAGTCTTTAAAATCAATGAATCTATTCAGACATGCATGAAGGAAAAGAAATAGAAATAAGGGTTGATAGAAAATCTTCCAGGAACTGAAAATCACTACTTCAATGAATTTGAAATGACGATTCTGATTGTTTTACAAATTTCAAGGGTTTCCCTGTTACAGGATATGGTAATCGATGTCCAATACACTATTTCAAGTCTTTAAAATCAATGAATCTATTAAGACACTCATGAAGGAAAAGAAATAGAAATAAGAGTTGATAGAAAATCTTCCGGGAAGTGAAAACACAACTTCAATGAATTTGAAATGACGATTCTGATTGTTTTACAAGGTTAAACAAATTTCCTGTTACATGATATGTTAATTCGATGTCCATTACACTATTTAAAGTCTTTAAAATCAATGAATCTATTCAGACATGCATGAAGGAAAAGAAATAGAAATAAGGGTTGATAGAAAATCTTCCAGGAACTGAAAATCCCTACTTCAATGAATTTGAAATGACGATTCTGATTGTTTTACAAATTTTAAGGGTTTCCCTGTTACAGGATATGTTAATCGATGTCCAATACACTATTTCAAGTCTTTAAAATCAATGAATCTATTAAGACACTCATGAAGGAAAAGAAATAGAAATAAGAGTTGATAGAAAATCTTCCGGGAAGTGAAAACACAACTTCAATGAATTTGAAATGACGATTCTGATTGTTTTACAAGGTTAAACAAATTTCTTGTTACACGATATGTTAATTCGATGTCCAATACACTATTTAAAGTCTTTAAAATCAATGAATCTATTCAGACATGCATGAAGGAAAAGAAATAGAAATAAGGGTTGATAGAAAATCTTCCAGGAACTGAAAACACAACTTCAATGAATTTGAAATGACGATTCTGATTGTTTTACAAGTTTAAACAAATTTCTTGTTACATGATATGTTAATTCGATGTCCAATACACTATTTAAAGTCTTTAAAATCAATGAATCTATAAAGACACTCATGAAGGAAAAGAATTAGAAATAAGAAATGATAGAAAATCTTCCGGGAAGTGAAAACACAACTTCAATGAATTTGAAATGACGATTCTGATTGTTTTAAAAGTTTAAACAAATTTCCTGTTGCACGATATGTTAATTCGATGTCCAATACACTATTTAAAGTCTTTAAAATCAATGAATCTATTCAGACATGCATGAAGGAAAAGAAATAGAAATAAGGGTTGATAGAAAATCTTCCAGGAACTGAAAATCCCTACTTCAATGAATTTGAAATGACGATTCTGATTGTTTTACAAATTTTAAGGGTTTCCCTGTTACAGGATATGTTAATCGATGTCCAATACACTATTTCAAGTCTTTAAAATCAATGAATCTATTAAGACACTCATGAAGGAAAAGAAATAGAAATAAGAGTTGATAGAAAATCTTCCGGGAAGTGAAAACACAACTTCAATGAATTTGAAATGACGATTCTGATTGTTTTACAAGGTTAAACAAATTTCTTGTTACACGATATGTTAATTCGATGTCCAATACACTATTTAAAGTCTTTAAAATCAATGAATCTATTCAGACATGCATGAAGGAAAAGAAATAGAAATAAGGGTTGATAGAAAATCTTCCAGGAACTGAAAATCCCTACTTCAATGAATTTGAAATGACGATTCTGATTGTTTTACAAATTTTAAGGGTTTCCCTGTTACAGGATATGTTAATCGATGTCCAATACACTATTTCAAGTCTTTAAAATCAATGAATCTATTAAGACACTCATGAAGGAAAAGAAATAGAAATAAGAGTTGATAGAAAATCTTCCGGGAAGTGAAAACACAACTTCAATGAATTTGAAATGACGATTCTGATTGTTTTACAAGGTTAAACAAATTTCTTGTTACACGATATGTTAATTCGATGTCCAATACACTATTTAAAGTCTTTAAAATCAATGAATCTATTCAGACATGCATGAAGGAAAAGAAATAGAAATAAGGGTTGATAGAAAATCTTCCAGGAACTGAAAACACAACTTCAATGAATTTGAAATGACGATTCTGATTGTTTTACAAGTTTAAACAAATTTCTTGTTACATGATATGTTAATTCGATGTCCAATACACTATTTAAAGTCTTTAAAATCAATGAATCTATAAAGACACTCATGAAGGAAAAGAATTAGAAATAAGAAATGATAGAAAATCTTCCGGGAAGTGAAAACACAACTTCAATGAATTTGAAATGACGATTCTGATTGTTTTAAAAGTTTAAACAAATTTCCTGTTGCACGATATGTTAATTCGATGTCCAATACACTATTTAAAGTCTTTAAAATCAATGAATCTATTCAGACATGCATGAAGGAAAAGAAATAGAAATAAGGGTTGATAGAAAATCTTCCAGGAACTGAAAATCCCTACTTCAATGAATTTGAAATGACGATTCTGATTGTTTTACAAATTTTAAGGGTTTCCCTGTTACAGGATATGTTAATCGATGTCCAATACACTATTTCAAGTCTTTAAAATCAATGAATCTATTAAGACACTCATGAAGGAAAAGAAATAGAAATAAGAGTTGATAGAAAATCTTCCGGGAAGTGAAAACACAACTTCAATGAATTTGAAATGACGATTCTGATTGTTTTACAAGGTTAAACAAATTTCTTGTTACACGATATGTTAATTCGATGTCCAATACACTATTTAAAGTCTTTAAAATCAATGAATCTATTCAGACATGCATGAAGGAAAAGAAATAGAAATAAGGGTTGATAGAAAATCTTCCAGGAACTGAAAATCACTACTTCAATGAATTTGAAATGACGATTCTGTTTGTTTTACAAATTTCAAGGGTTTCACTGTTACAGGATATGTTAATCGATGTCCAATACACTATTTCAAGTCTTTAAAATCAATTAATCTATTAAGACACTCATGAAGGAAAAGAAATAGAAATAAGAGTTGATAGAAAATCTTCCGGGAAGTGAAAACACAACTTCAATGAATTTGAAATGACGATTCTGATTGTTTTACAAGGTTAAAAAAATTCCTGTTACACGATATGTTAATTCGATGTCCATTACACTATTTAAAGTCTTTAAAATCAATGAATCTATTCAGACATGCATGAAGGAAAAGAAATAGAAATAAGGGTTGATAGAAAATCTACCAGGAACTGAAAATCACTACTTCAATGAATTTGAAATGACGATATAAATTGTTTTACAAGTTTAAACAAATTTCTTGTTACATGATATGTTAATTCGATGTCCAATACACTATTTCAAGTCTTTAAAATCAATGAATTTATAAAGACACTCATGAAGGAAAAGAATTAGAAATAAGAAATGATAGAAAATCTTCCGGGAAGTGAAAACACAACTTCAATGAATTTGAAATGACGATTCTGATTGTTTTAAAAGTTTAAACAAATTTCCTGTTGCACGATATGTTAATTCGATGTCCAATACACTATTTAAAGTCTTTAAAATCAATGAATCTATTCAGACATGCATGAAGGAAAAGAAATAGAAATAAGGGTTGATAGAAAATCTTCCAGGAACTGAAAATCACTACTTCAATGAATTTGAAATGACGATTCTGATTGTTTTACAAATTTCAAGGGTTTCCCTGTTACAGGATATGGTAATCGATGTCCAATACACTATTTCAAGTCTTTAAAATCAATGAATCTATTAAGACACTCATGAAGGAAAAGAAATAGAAATAAGAGTTGATAGAAAATCTTCCGGGAAGTGAAAACACAACTTCAATGAATTTGAAATGACGATTCTGATTGTTTTACAAGGTTAAACAAATTTCCTGTTACATGATATGTTAATTCGATGTCCATTACACTATTTAAAGTCTTTAAAATCAATGAATCTATTCAGACATGCATGAAGGAAAAGAAATAGAAATAAGGGTTGATAGAAAATCTTCCAGGAACTGAAAATCCCTACTTCAATGAATTTGAAATGACGATTCTGATTGTTTTACAAATTTTAAGGGTTTCCCTGTTACAGGATATGTTAATCGATGTCCAATACACTATTTCAAGTCTTTAAAATCAATGAATCTATTAAGACACTCATGAAGGAAAAGAAATAGAAATAAGAGTTGATAGAAAATCTTCCGGGAAGTGAAAACACAACTTCAATGAATTTGAAATGACGATTCTGATTGTTTTACAAGGTTAAACAAATTTCTTGTTACACGATATGTTAATTCGATGTCCAATACACTATTTAAAGTCTTTAAAATCAATGAATCTATTCAGACATGCATGAAGGAAAAGAAATAGAAATAAGGGTTGATAGAAAATCTTCCAGGAACTGAAAACACAACTTCAATGAATTTGAAATGACGATTCTGATTGTTTTACAAGTTTAAACAAATTTCTTGTTACATGATATGTTAATTCGATGTCCAATACACTATTTAAAGTCTTTAAAATCAATGAATCTATAAAGACACTCATGAAGGAAAAGAATTAGAAATAAGAAATGATAGAAAATCTTCCAGGAAGTGAAAACACAACTTCAATGAATTTGAAATGACGATTCTGATTGTTTTAAAAGTTTAAACAAATTTCCTGTTGCACGATATGTTAATTCGATGTCCAATACACTATTTAAAGTCTTTAAAATCAATGAATCTATTCAGACATGCATGAAGGAAAAGAAATAGAAATAAGGGTTGATAGAAAATCTTCCAGGAACTGAAAATCACTACTTCAATGAATTTGAAATGACGATTCTGATTGTTTTACAAATTTCAAGGGTTTCCCTGTTACAGGATATGTTAATCGATGTCCAATACACTATTTCAAGTCTTTAAAATCAATGAATCTATTAAGACACTCATGAAGGAAAAGAAATAGAAATAAGAGTTGATAGAAAATCTTCCGGGAAGTGAAAACACAACTTCAATGAATTTGA
The DNA here is from genome assembly GCF_021234035.1 of Daphnia pulicaria. Lineage (NCBI taxonomy): Eukaryota > Metazoa > Arthropoda > Branchiopoda > Diplostraca > Daphniidae > Daphnia > Daphnia pulicaria. Next base: position 23,875,172 of record NC_060918.1, on the reverse strand, counting down.
AATGACGATTCTGATTGTTTTACAAGGTTAAACAAATTTCCTGTTACATGATATGTTAATTCGATGTCCATTACACTATTTAAAGTCTTTAAAATCAATGAATCTATTCAGACATGCATGAAGGAAAAGAAATAGAAATAAGGGTTGATAGAAAATCTTCCAGGAACTGAAAATCACTACTTCAATGAATTTGAAATGACGATATAAATTGTTTTACAAGTTTAAACAAATTTCTTGTTACACGATATGTTAATTCGATGTCCAATACACTATTTAAAGTCTTTAAAATCAATGAATCTATTCAGACATGCATGAAGGAAAAGAAATAGAAATAAGGGTTGATAGAAAATCTTCCAGGAACTGAAAATCACTACTTCAATGAATTTGAAATGACGATTCTGATTGTTTTACAAATTTCAAGGGTTTCCCTGTTACAGGATATGTTAATCGATGTCCAATACACTATTTAAAGTCTTTAAAATCAATGAATCTATTAAGACACTCATGAAGGAAAAGAAATAGAAATAAGAGTTGATAGAAAATCTTCCGGGAAGTGAAAACACAACTTCAATGAATTTGAAATGACGATTCTGATTGTTTTACAAGGTTAAACAAATTTCTTGTTACACGATATGTTAATTCGATGTCCAATACACTATTTAAAGTCTTTAAAATCAATGAATCTATTCAGACATGCATGAAGGAAAAGAAATAGAAATAAGGGTTGATAGAAAATCTTCCAGGAACTGAAAATCACTACTTCAATGAATTTGAAATGACGATTCTGTTTGTTTTACAAATTTCAAGGGTTTCACTGTTACAGGATATGTTAATCGATGTCCAATACACTATTTCAAGTCTTTAAAATCAATTAATCTATTAAGACACTCATGAAGGAAAAGAAATAGAAATAAGAGTTGATAGAAAATCTTCCGGGAAGTGAAAACACAACTTCAATGAATTTGAAATGACGATTCTGATTGTTTTACAAGGTTAAAAAAAATTCCTGTTACACGATATGTTAATTCGATGTCCATTACACTATTTAAAGTCTTTAAAATCAATGAATCTATTCAGACATGCATGAAGGAAAAGAAATAGAAATAAGGGTTGATAGAAAATCTACCAGGAACTGAAAATCACTACTTCAATGAATTTGAAATGACGATATAAATTGTTTTACAAGTTTAAACAAATTTCTTGTTACATGATATGTTAATTCGATGTCCAATACACTATTTAAAGTCTTTAAAATCAATGAATCTATAAAGACACTCATGAAGGAAAAGAATTAGAAATAAGAAATGATAGAAAATCTTCCAGGAAGTGAAAACACAACTTCAATGAATTTGAAATGACGATTCTGATTGTTTTACAAGTTTAAACAAATTTCCTGTTACACGATATGTTAATTCGATGTCCATTACACTATTTAAAGTCTTTAAAATCAATGAATCTATTCAGACATGCATGAAGGAAAAGAAATAGAAATAAGAGTTGATAGAAAATCTTCCGGGAAGTGAAAACACAACTTCAATGAATTTGAAATGACGATTCTGATTGTTTTACAAGGTTAAACAAATTTCCTGTTACATGATATGTTAATTCGATGTCCATTACACTATTTAAAGTCTTTAAAATCAATGAATCTATTCAGACATGCATGAAGGAAAAGAAATAGAAATAAGAGTTGATAGAAAATCTTCCAGGAACTGAAAATCCCTACTTCAATGAATTTGAAATGACGATTCTGATTGTTTTACAAATTTTAAGGGTTTCCCTGTTACAGGATATGTTAATCGATGTCCAATACACTATTTCAAGTCTTTAAAATCAATGAATCTATTAAGACACTCATGAAGGAAAAGAAATAGAAATAAGAGTTGATAGAAAATCTTCCGGGAAGTGAAAACACAACTTCAATGAATTTGAAATGACGATTCTGATTGTTTTACAAGGTTAAACAAATTTCTTGTTACACGATATGTTAATTCGATGTCCAATACACTATTTAAAGTCTTTAAAATCAATGAATCTATTCAGACATGCATGAAGGAAAAGAAATAGAAATAAGGGTTGATAGAAAATCTTCCAGGAACTGAAAATCACTACTTCAATGAATTTGAAATGACGATTCTGTTTGTTTTACAAATTTCAAGGGTTTCACTGTTACAGGATATGTTAATCGATGTCCAATACACTATTTCAAGTCTTTAAAATCAATTAATCTATTAAGACACTCATGAAGGAAAAGAAATAGAAATAAGAGTTGATAGAAAATCTTCCGGGAAGTGAAAACACAACTTCAATGAATTTGAAATGACGATTCTGATTGTTTTACAAGGTTAAAAAAAATTCCTGTTACACGATATGTTAATTCGATGTCCATTACACTATTTAAAGTCTTTAAAATCAATGAATCTATTCAGACATGCATGAAGGAAAAGAAATAGAAATAAGGGTTGATAGAAAATCTACCAGGAACTGAAAATCACTACTTCAATGAATTTGAAATGACGATATAAATTGTTTTACAAGTTTAAACAAATTTCTTGTTACATGATATGTTAATTCGATGTCCAATACACTATTTAAAGTCTTCAAAATCAATGAATCTATAAAGACACTCATGAAGGAAAAGAATTAGAAATAAGAAATGATAGAAAATCTTCCAGGAAGTGAAAACACAACTTCAATGAATTTGAAATGACGATTCTGATTGTTTTAAAAGTTTAAACAAATTTCCTGTTGCACGATATGTTAATTCGATGTCCAATACACTATTTAAAGTCTTTAAAATCAATGAATCTATTCAGACATGCATGAAGGAAAAGAAATAGAAATAAGGGTTGATAGAAAATCTTCCAGGAACTGAAAATCACTACTTCAATGAATTTGAAATGACGATATAAATTGTTTTACAAGTTTAAACAAATTTCTTGTTACATGATATGTTAATTCGATGTCCAATACACTATTTCAAGTCTTTAAAATCAATGAATTTATAAAGACACTCATGAAGGAAAAGAATTAGAAATAAGAAATGATAGAAAATCTTCCGGGAAGTGAAAACACAACTTCAATGAATTTGAAATGACGATTCTGATTGTTTTAAAAGTTTAAACAAATTTCCTGTTGCACGATATGTTAATTCGATGTCCAATACACTATTTAAAGTCTTTAAAATCAATGAATCTATTCAGACATGCATGAAGGAAAAGAAATAGAAATAAGGGTTGATAGAAAATCTTCCAGGAACTGAAAATCACTACTTCAATGAATTTGAAATGACGATTCTGATTGTTTTACAAATTTCAATGGTTTCCCTGTTACAGGATATGGTAATCGATGTCCAATACACTATTTCAAGTCTTTAAAATCAATGAATCTATTAAGACACTCATGAAGGAAAAGAAATAGAAATAAGAGTTGATAGAAAATCTTCCGGGAAGTGAAAACACAACTTCAATGAATTTGAAATGACGATTCTGATTGTTTTACAAGGTTAAACAAATTTCCTGTTACATGATATGTTAATTCGATGTCCATTACACTATTTAAAGTCTTTAAAATCAATGAATCTATTCAGACATGCATGAAGGAAAAGAAATAGAAATAAGGGTTGATAGAAAATCTTCCAGGAACTGAAAATCCCTACTTCAATGAATTTGAAATGACGATTCTGATTGTTTTACAAATTTTAAGGGTTTCCCTGTTACAGGATATGTTAATCGATGTCCAATACACTATTTCAAGTCTTTAAAATCAATGAATCTATTAAGACACTCATGAAGGAAAAGAAATAGAAATAAGAGTTGATAGAAAATCTTCCGGGAAGTGAAAACACAACTTCAATGAATTTGAAATGACGATTCTGATTGTTTTACAAGGTTAAACAAATATCTTGTTACACGATATGTTAATTCGATGTCCAATACACTATTTAAAGTCTTTAAAATCAATGAATCTATTCAGACATGCATGAAGGAAAAGAAATAGAAATAAGGGTTGATAGAAAATCTTCCAGGAACTGAAAATCACTACTTCAATGAATTTGAAATGACGATTCTGTTTGTTTTACAAATTTCAAGGGTTTCACTGTTACAGGATATGTTAATCGATGTCCAATACACTATTTCAAGTCTTTAAAATCAATTAATCTATTAAGACACTCATGAAGGAAAAGAAATAGAAATAAGAGTTGATAGAAAATCTTCCGGGAAGTGAAAACACAACTTCAATGAATTTGAAATGACGATTCTGATTGTTTTACAAGGTTAAAAAAAATTCCTGTTACACGATATGTTAATTCGATGTCCATTACACTATTTAAAGTCTTTAAAATCAATGAATCTATTCAGACATGCATGAAGGAAAAGAAATAGAAATAAGGGTTGATAGAAAATCTACCAGGAACTGAAAATCACTACTTCAATGAATTTGAAATGACGATATAAATTGTTTTACAAGTTTAAACAAATTTCTTGTTACATGATATGTTAATTCGATGTCCAATACACTATTTAAAGTCTTTAAAATCAATGAATCTATAAAGACACTCATGAAGGAAAAGAATTAGAAATAAGAAATGATAGAAAATCTTCCAGGAAGTGAAAACACAACTTCAATGAATTTGAAATGACGATTCTGATTGTTTTAAAAGTTTAAACAAATTTCCTGTTGCACGATATGTTAATTCGATGTCCAATACACTATTTAAAGTCTTTAAAATCAATGAATCTATTCAGACATGCATGAAGGAAAAGAAATAGAAATAAGGGTTGATAGAAAATCTTCCAGGAACTGAAAATCACTACTTCAATGAATTTGAAATGACGATTCTGATTGTTTTACAAATTTCAAGGGTTTCCCTGTTACAGGATATGTTAATCGATGTCCAATACACTATTTCAAGTCTTTAAAATCAATGAATCTATTAAGACACTCATGAAGGAAAAGAAATAGAAATAAGAGTTGATAGAAAATCTTCCGGGAAGTGAAAACACAACTTCAATGAATTTGAAATGACGATTCTGATTGTTTTACAAGGTTAAAAAAAATTCCTGTTACACGATATGTTAATTCGATGTCCATTACACTATTTAAAGTCTTTAAAATCAATGAATCTATTCAGACATGCATGAAGGAAAAGAAATAGAAATAAGGGTTGATAGAAAATCTTCCAGGAACTGAAAATCACTACTTCAATGAATTTGAAATGACGATTCTGTTTGTTTTACAAATTTCAAAGGTTTCACTGTTACAGGATATGTTAATCGATGTCCAATACACTATTTCAAGTCTTTAAAATCAATTAATCTATTAAGACACTCATGAAGGAAAAGAAATAGAAATAAGAGTTGATAGAAAATCTTCCGGGAAGTGAAAACACAACTTCAATGAATTTGAAATGACGATTCTGATTGTTTTACAAGGTTAAAAAAAATTCCTGTTACACGATATGTTAATTCGATGTCCATTACACTATTTAAAGTCTTTAAAATCAATGAATCTATTCAGACATGCATGAAGGAAAAGAAATAGAAATAAGGGTTGATAGAAAATCTACCAGGAACTGAAAATCACTACTTCAATGAATTTGAAATGACGATATAAATTGTTTTACAAGTTTAAACAAATTTCTTGTTACATGATATGTTAATTCGATGTCCAATACACTATTTAAAGTCTTTAAAATCAATGAATCTATAAAGACACTCATGAAGGAAAAGAATTAGAAATAAGAAATGATAGAAAATCTTCCAGGAAGTGAAAACACAACTTCAATGAATTTGAAATGACGATTCTGATTGTTTTAAAAGTTTAAACAAATTTCCTGTTGCACGATATGTTAATTCGATGTCCAATACACTATTTAAAGTCTTTAAAATCAATGAATCTATTCAGACATGCATGAAGGAAAAGAAATAGAAATAAGGGTTGATAGAAAATCTTCCAGGAACTGAAAATCACTACTTCAATGAATTTGAAATGACGATATAAATTGTTTTACAAGTTTAAACAAATTTCTTGTTACATGATATGTTAATTCGATGTCCAATACACTATTTAAAGTCTTTAAAATCAATGAATCTATAAAGACACTCATGAAGGAAAAGAATTAGAAATAAGAAATGATAGAAAATCTTCCAGGAAGTGAAAACACAACTTCAATGAATTTGAAATGACGATTCTGATTGTTTTAAAAGTTTAAACAAATTTCCTGTTACATGATATGTTAATTCGATGTCCATTACACTATTTAAAGTCTTTAAAATCAATGAATCTATTCAGACATGCATGAAGGAAAAGAAATAGAAATAAGGGTTGATAGAAAATCTTCCAGGAACTGAAAATCACTACTTCAATGAATTTGAAATGACGATTCTGATTGTTTTACAAATTTCAAGGGTTTCCCTGTTACAGGATATGTTAATCGATGTCCAATACACTATTTCAAGTCTTTAAAATCAATGAATCTATTAAGACACTCATGAAGGAAAAGAAATAGAAATAAGAGTTGATAGAAAATCTTCCGGGAAGTGAAAACACAACTTCAATGAATTTGAAATGACGATTCTGATTGTTTTACAAGGTTAAACAAATTTCCTGTTACATGATATGTTAATTCGATGTCCATTACACTATTTAAAGTCTTTAAAATCAATGAATCTATTCAGACATGCATGAAGGAAAAGAAATAGAAATAAGGGTTGATAGAAAATCTTCCAGGAACTGAAAATCACTACTTCAATGAATTTGAAATGACGATATAAATTGTTTTACAAGTTTAAACAAATTTCTTGTTACATGATATGTTAATTCGATGTCCAATACACTATTTAAAGTCTTTAAAATCAATGAATCTATAAAGACACTCATGAAGGAAAAGAATTAGAAATAAGAAATGATAGAAAATCTTCCAGGAAGTGAAAACACAACTTCAATGAATTTGAAATGACGATTCTGATTGTTTTAAAAGTTTAAACAAATTTCCTGTTGCACGATATGTTAATTCGATGTCCAATACACTATTTAAAGTCTTTAAAATCAATGAATCTATTCAGACATGCATGAAGGAAAAGAAATAGAAATAAGGGTTGATAGAAAATCTTCCAGGAACTGAAAATCACTACTTCAATGAATTTGAAATGACGATTCTGATTGTTTTACAAATTTCAAGGGTTTCCCTGTTACAGGATATGTTAATCGATGTCCAATACACTATTTCAAGTCTTTAAAATCAATGAATCTATTAAGACACTCATGAAGGAAAAGAAATAGAAATAAGAGTTGATAGAAAATCTTCCGGGAAGTGAAAACACAACTTCAATGAATTTGAAATGACGATTCTGATTGTTTTACAAGGTTAAAAAAAATTCCTGTTACACGATATGTTAATTCGATGTCCATTACACTATTTAAAGTCTTTAAAATCAATGAATCTATTCAGACATGCATGAAGGAAAAGAAATAGAAATAAGGGTTGATAGAAAATCTTCCAGGAACTGAAAATCACTACTTCAATGAATTTGAAATGACGATTCTGTTTGTTTTACAAATTTCAAAGGTTTCACTGTTACAGGATATGTTAATCGATGTCCAATACACTATTTCAAGTCTTTAAAATCAATTAATCTATTAAGACACTCATGAAGGAAAAGAAATAGAAATAAGAGTTGATAGAAAATCTTCCGGGAAGTGAAAACACAACTTCAATGAATTTGAAATGACGATTCTGATTGTTTTACAAGGTTAAAAAAAATTCCTGTTACACGATATGTTAATTCGATGTCCATTACACTATTTAAAGTCTTTAAAATCAATGAATCTATTCAGACATGCATGAAGGAAAAGAAATAGAAATAAGGGTTGATAGAAAATCTACCAGGAACTGAAAATCACTACTTCAATGAATTTGAAATGACGATATAAATTGTTTTACAAGTTTAAACAAATTTCTTGTTACATGATATGTTAATTCGATGTCCAATACACTATTTAAAGTCTTTAAAATCAATGAATCTATAAAGACACTCATGAAGGAAAAGAATTAGAAATAAGAAATGATAGAAAATCTTCCAGGAAGTGAAAACACAACTTCAATGAATTTGAAATGACGATTCTGATTGTTTTAAAAGTTTAAACAAATTTCTTGTTACACGATATGTTAATTCTATGTCCATTACACTATTTAAAGTCTTTAAAATCAATGAATCTATTCAGACATGCATGAAGGAAAAGAAATAGAAATAAGGGTTGATAGAAAATCTTCCAGGAACTGAAAATCACTACTTCAATGAATTTGAAATGACGATATAAATTGTTTTACAAGTTTAAACAAATTTCTTGTTACATGATATGTTAATTCGATGTCCAATACACTATTTAAAGTCTTTAAAATCAATGAATCTATAAAGACACTCATGAAGGAAAAGAATTAGAAATAAGAAATGATAGAAAATCTTCCAGGAAGTGAAAACACAACTTCAATGAATTTGAAATGACGATTCTGATTGTTTTACAAGTTTAAACAAATTTCCTGTTGCACGATATGTTAATTCGATGTCCAATACACTATTTAAAGTCTTTAAAATCAATGAATCTATTCAGACATGCATGAAGGAAAAGAAATAGAAATAAGGGTTGATAGAAAATCTTCCAGGAACTGAAAATCACTACTTCAATGAATTTGAAATGACGATATAAATTGTTTTACAAGTTTAAACAAATTTCTTGTTACACGATATGTTAATTCGATGTCCAATACACTATTTAAAGTCTTTAAAATCAATGAATCTATTCAGACATGCATGAAGGAAAAGAAATAGAAATAAGGGTTGATAGAAAATCTTCCAGGAAGTGAAAACACAACTTCAATGAATTTGAAATGACGATTCTGATTGTTTTAAAAGTTTAAACAAATTTCCTGTTGCACGATATGTTAATTCGATGTCCAATACACTATTTAAAGTCTTTAAAATCAATGAATCTATTCAGACATGCATGAAGGAAAAGAAATAGAAATAAGGGTTGATAGAAAATCTTCCAGGAACTGAAAATCACTACTTCAATGAATTTGAAATGACGATTCTGATTGTTTTACAAATTTCAAGGGTTTCCCTGTTACAGGATATGTTAATCGATGTCCAATACACTATTTCAAGTCTTTAAAATCAATGAATCTATTAAGACACTCATGAAGGAAAAGAAATAGAAATAAGAGTTGATAGAAAATCTTCCGGGAAGTGAAAACACAACTTCAATGAATTTGAAATGACGATTCTGATTGTTTTACAAGGTTAAAAAAAATTCCTGTTACACGATATGTTAATTCGATGTCCATTACACTATTTAAAGTCTTTAAAATCAATGAATCTATTCAGACATGCATGAAGGAAAAGAAATAGAAATAAGGGTTGATAGAAAATCTTCCAGGAACTGAAAATCACTACTTCAATGAATTTGAAATGACGATTCTGTTTGTTTTACAAATTTCAAAGGTTTCACTGTTACAGGATATGTTAATCGATGTCCAATACACTATTTCAAGTCTTTAAAATCAATTAATCTATTAAGACACTCATGAAGGAAAAGAAATAGAAATAAGAGTTGATAGAAAATCTTCCGGGAAGTGAAAACACAACTTCAATGAATTTGAAATGACGATTCTGATTGTTTTACAAGGTTAAAAAAAATTCCTGTTACACGATATGTTAATTCGATGTCCATTACACTATTTAAAGTCTTTAAAATCAATGAATCTATTCAGACATGCATGAAGGAAAAGAAATAGAAATAAGGGTTGATAGAAAATCTACCAGGAACTGAAAATCACTACTTCAATGAATTTGAAATGACGATATAAATTGTTTTACAAGTTTAAACAAATTTCTTGTTACATGATATGTTAATTCGATGTCCAATACACTATTTAAAGTCTTTAAAATCAATGAATCTATAAAGACACTCATGAAGGAAAAGAATTAGAAATAAGAAATGATAGAAAATCTTCCAGGAAGTGAAAACACAACTTCAATGAATTTGAAATGACGATTCTGATTGTTTTAAAAGTTTAAACAAATTTCTTGTTACACGATATGTTAATTCTATGTCCATTACACTATTTAAAGTCTTTAAAATCAATGAATCTATTCAGACATGCATGAAGGAAAAGAAATAGAAATAAGGGTTGATAGAAAATCTTCCAGGAACTGAAAATCACTACTTCAATGAATTTGAAATGACGATATAAATTGTTTTACAAGTTTAAACAAATTTCTTGTTACATGATATGTTAATTCGATGTCCAATACACTATTTAAAGTCTTTAAAATCAATGAATCTATAAAGACACTCATGAAGGAAAAGAATTAGAAATAAGAAATGATAGAAAATCTTCCAGGAAGTGAAAACACAACTTCAATGAATTTGAAATGACGATTCTGATTGTTTTACAAGTTTAAACAAATTTCCTGTTGCACGATATGTTAATTCGATGTCCAATACACTATTTAAAGTCTTTAAAATCAATGAATCTATTCAGACATGCATGAAGGAAAAGAAATAGAAATAAGGGTTGATAGAAAATCTTCCAGGAACTGAAAATCACTACTTCAATGAATTTGAAATGACGATATAAATTGTTTTACAAGTTTAAACAAATTTCTTGTTACACGATATGTTAATTCGATGTCCAATACACTATTTAAAGTCTTTAAAATCAATGAATCTATTCAGACATGCATGAAGGAAAAGAAATAGAAATAAGGGTTGATAGAAAATCTTCCAGGAACTGAAAATCACTACTTCAATGAATTTGAAATGACGATTCTGATTGTTTTACAAATTTCAAGGGTTTCCCTGTTACAGGATATGTTAATCGATGTCCAATACACTATTTCAAGTCTTTAAAATCAATGAATCTATTAAGACACTCATGAAGGAAAAGAAATAGAAATAAGAGTTGATAGAAAATCTTCCGGGAAGTGAAAACACAACTTCAATGAATTTGAAATGACGATTCTGATTGTTTTACAAGGTTAAACAAATTTCTTGTTACACGATATGTTAATTCTATGTCCATTACACTATTTAAAGTCTTTAAAATCAATGAATCTATTCAGACATGCATGAAGGAAAAGAAATAGAAATAAGGGTTGATAGAAAATCTTCCAGGAACTGAAAATCACTACTTCAATGAATTTGAAATGACGATATAAATTGTTTTACAAGTTTAAACAAATTTCTTGTTACATGATATGTTAATTCGATGTCCAATACACTATTTAAAGTCTTTAAAATCAATGAATCTATAAAGACACTCATGAAGGAAAAGAATTAGAAATAAGAAATGATAGAAAATCTTCCAGGAAGTGAAAACACAACTTCAATGAATTTGAAATGACGATTCTGATTGTTTTACAAGTTTAAACAAATTTCCTGTTGCACGATATGTTAATTCGATGTCCAATACACTATTTAAAGTCTTTAAAATCAATGAATCTATTCAGACATGCATGAAGGAAAAGAAATAGAAATAAGGGTTGATAGAAAATCTTCCAGGAACTGAAAATCACTACTTCAATGAATTTGAAATGACGATTCTGATTGTTTTACAAATTTCAAGGGTTTCCCTGTTACAGGATATGTTAATCGATGTCCAATACACTATTTCAAGTCTTTAAAATCAATGAATCTATTAAGACACTCATGAAGGAAAAGAAATAGAAATAAGAGTTGATAGAAAATCTTCCGGGAAGTGAAAACACAACTTCAATGAATTTGAAATGACGATTCTGATTGTTTTACAAGGTTAAACAAATTTCTTGTTACACGATATGTTAATTCTATGTCCATTACACTATTTAAAGTCTTTAAAATCAATGAATCTATTCAGACATGCATGAAGGAAAAGAAATAGAAATAAGGGTTGATAGAAAATCTTCCAGGAACTGAAAATCACTACTTCAATGAATTTGAAATGACGATATAAATTGTTTTACAAGTTTAAACAAATTTCTTGTTACATGATATGTTAATTCGATGTCCAATACACTATTTAAAGTCTTTAAAATCAATGAATCTATAAAGACACTCATGAAGGAAAAGAATTAGAAATAAGAAATGATAGAAAATCTTCCAGGAAGTGAAAACACAACTTCAATGAATTTGAAATGACGATTCTGATTGTTTTACAAGTTTAAACAAATTTCCTGTTGCACGATATGTTAATTCGATGTCCAATACACTATTTAAAGTCTTTAAAATCAATGAATCTATTCAGACATGCATGAAGGAAAAGAAATAGAAATAAGGGTTGATAGAAAATCTTCCAGGAACTGAAAATCACTACTTCAATGAATTTGAAATGACGATATAAATTGTTTTACAAGTTTAAACAAATTTCTTGTTACACGATATGTTAATTCGATGTCCAATACACTATTTAAAGTCTTTAAAATCAATGAATCTATTCAGACATGCATGAAGGAAAAGAAATAGAAATAAGGGTTGATAGAAAATCTTCCAGGAACTGAAAATCACTACTTCAATGAATTTGAAATGACGATTCTGATTGTTTTACAAATTTCAAGGGTTTCCCTGTTACAGGATATGTTAATCGATGTCCAATACACTATTTCAAGTCTTTAAAATCAATGAATCTATTAAGACACTCATGAAGGAAAAGAAATAGAAATAAGAGTTGATAGAAAATCTTCCGGGAAGTGAAAACACAACTTCAATGAATTTGAAATGACGATTCTGATTGTTTTACAAGGTTAAACAAATTTCTTGTTACACGATATGTTAATTCTATGTCCATTACACTATTTAAAGTCTTTAAAATCAATGAATCTATTCAGACATGCATGAAGGAAAAGAAATAGAAATAAGGGTTGATAGAAAATCTTCCAGGAACTGAAAATCACTACTTCAATGAATTTGAAATGACGATATAAATTGTTTTACAAGTTTAAACAAATTTCTTGTTACATGATATGTTAATTCAATGTCCAATACACTATTTAAAGTCTTTAAAATCAATGAATCTATAAAGACACTCATGAAGGAAAAGAATTAGAAATAAGAAATGATAGAAAATCTTCCAGGAAGTGAAAACACAACTTCAATGAATTTGAAATGACGATTCTGATTGTTTTACAAGTTTAAACAAATTTCCTGTTGCACGATATGTTAATTCGATGTCCAATACACTATTTAAAGTCTTTAAAATCAATGAATCTATTCAGACATGCATGAAGGAAAAGAAATAGAAATAAGGGTTGATAGAAAATCTTCCAGGAACTGAAAATCACTACTTCAATGAATTTGAAATGACGATTCTGATTGTTTTACAAATTTCAAGGGTTTCCCTGTTACAGGATATGTTAATCGATGTCCAATACACTATTTCAAGTCTTTAAAATCAATGAATCTATTAAGACACTCATGAAGGAAAAGAAATAGAAATAAGAGTTGATAGAAAATCTTCCGGGAAGTGAAAACACAACTTCAATGAATTTGAAATGACGATTCTGATTGTTTTACAAGGTTAAACAAATTTCTTGTTACACGATATGTTAATTCTATGTCCATTACACTATTTAAAGTCTTTAAAATCAATGAATCTATTCAGACATGCATGAAGGAAAAGAAATAGAAATAAGGGTTGATAGAAAATCTACCAGGAACTGAAAATCACTACTTCAATGAATTTGAAATGACGATATAAATTGTTTTACAAGTTTAAACAAATTTCTTGTTACATGATATGTTAATTCGATGTCCAATACACTATTTAAAGTCTTTAAAATCAATGAATCTATAAAGACACTCATGAAGGAAAAGAATTAGAAATAAGAAATGATAGAAAATCTTCCAGGAAGTGAAAACACAACTTCAATGAATTTGAAATGACGATTCTGATTGTTTTAAAAGTTTAAACAAATTTTCTGTTGCACGATATGTTAATTCGATGTCCAATACACTATTTAAAGTCTTTAAAATCAATGAATCTATTCAGACATGCATGAAGGAAAAGAAATAGAAATAAGGGTTGATAGAAAATCTTCCAGGAACTGAAAATCACTACTTCAATGAATTTGAAATGACGATTCTGATTGTTTTACAAGGTTAAACAAATTTCCTGTTACATGATATGTTAATTCGATGTCCATTACACTATTTAAAGTCTTTAAAATCAATGAATCTATTCAGACATGCATGAAGGAAAAGAAATAGAAATAAGGGTTGATAGAAAATCTTCCAGGAACTGAAAATCACTACTTCAATGAATTTGAAATGACGATATAAATTGTTTTACAAGTTTAAACAAATTTCTCGTTACACGATATGTTAATTCGATGTCCAATACACTATTTAAAGTCTTTAAAATCAATGAATCTATTCAGACATGCATGAAGGAAAAGAAATAGAAATAAGGGTTGATAGAAAATCTTCCAGGAACTGAAAATCACTACTTCAATGAATTTGAAATGACGATATAAATTGTTTTACAAGTTTAAACAAATTTCTTGTTACATGATATGTTAATTCGATGTCCAATACACTATTTCAAGTCTTTAAAATCAATGAATCTATAAAGACACTCATGAAGGAAAAGAATTAGAAATAAGAAATGATATAAAATCTTCCGGGAAGTGAAAACACAATTTCAATGAATTTGAAATGACGATTCTGATTGTTTTAAAAGTTTAAACAAATTTCCTGTTGCACGATATGTTAATTCGATGTCCAATACACTATTTAAAGTCTTTAAAATCAATGAATCTATTCAGACATGCATGAAGGAAAAGAAATAGAAATAAGGGTTGATAGAAAATCTTCCAGGAACTGAAAATCACTACTTCAATGAATTTGAAATGACGATTCTGATTGTTTTACAAATTTCAAGGGTTTCCCTGTTACAGGATATGTTAATCGATGTCCAATATACTATTTCAAGTCTTTAGAATCAATGGATCTATTAAGACACTCATGAAGGAAAAGAAATAGAAATAAGAGTTGATAGAAAATCTTCCGGGAAGTGAAAACACAACTTCAATGAATTTGAAATGACGATTCTGATTGTTTTACAAGGTTAAACAAATTTCTTGTTACACGATATGTTAATTCGATGTCCAATACACTATTTAAAGTCTTTAAAATCAATGAATCTATTCAGACATGCATGAAGGAAAAGAAATAGAAATAAGGGTTGATAGAAAATCTTCCAGGAACTGAAAATCACTACTTCAATGAATTTGAAATGACGATTCTGTTTGTTTTACAAATTTCAAGGGTTTCACTGTTACAGGATATGTTAATCGATGTCCAATACACTATTTCAAGTCTTTAAAATCAATTAATCTATTAAGACACTCATGAAGGAAAAGAAATAGAAATAAGAGTTGATAGAAAATCTTCCGGGAAGTGAAAACACAACTTCAATGAATTTGAAATGACGATTCTGATTGTTTTACAAGGTTAAAAAAAATTCCTGTTACACGATATGTTAATTCGATGTCCATTACACTATTTAAAGTCTTTAAAATCAATGAATCTATTCAGACATGCATGAAGGAAAAGAAATAGAAATAAGGGTTGATAGAAAATCTACCAGGAACTGAAAATCACTACTTCAATGAATTTGAAATGACGATTCTGATTGTTTTAAAAGTTTAAACAAATTTCCTGTTGCACGATATGTTAATTCGATGTCCAATACACTATTTAAAGTCTTTAAAATCAATGAATCTATTCAGACATGCATGAAGGAAAAGAAATAGAAATAAGGGTTGATAGAAAATCTTCCAGGAACTGAAAATCACTACTTCAATGAATTTGAAATGACGATTCTGATTGTTTTACAAATTTCAAGGGTTTCCCTGTTACAGGATATGTTAATCGATGTCCAATACACTATTTCAAGTCTTTAAAATCAATGAATCTATTAAGACACTCATGAAGGAAAAGAAATAGAAATAAGAGTTGATAGAAAATCTTCCGGGAAGTGAAAACACAACTTCAATGAATTTGAAATGACGATTCTGATTGTTTTACAAGGTTAAACAAATTTCCTGTTACATGATATGTTAATTCGATGTCCATTACACTATTTAAAGTCTTTAAAATCAATGAATCTATTCAGACATGCATGAAGGAAAAGAAATAGAAATAAGGGTTGATAGAAAATCTTCCAGGAACTGAAAATCACTACTTCAATGAATTTGAAATGACGATATAAATTGTTTTACAAGTTTAAACAAATTTCTTGTTACACGATATGTTAATTCGATGTCCAATACACTATTTAAAGTCTTTAAAATCAATGAATCTATTCAGACATGCATGAAGGAAAAGAAATAGAAATAAGGGTTGATAGAAAATCTTCCAGGAACTGAAAATCACTACTTCAATGAATTTGAAATGACGATATAAATTGTTTTACAAGTTTAAACAAATTTCTTGTTACATGATATGTTAATTCGATGTCCAATACACTATTTAAAGTCTTTAAAATCAATGAATCTATAAAGACACTCATGAAGGAAAAGAATTAGAAATAAGAAATGATAGAAAATCTTCCAGGAAGTGAAAACACAACTTCAATGAATTTGAAATGACGATTCTGATTGTTTTACAAGTTTAAACAAATTTCCTGTTGCACGATATGTTAATTCGATGTCCAATACACTATTTAAAGTCTTTAAAATCAATGAATCTATTCAGACATGCATGAAGGAAAAGAAATAGAAATAAGGGTTGATAGAAAATCTTCCAGGAACTGAAAATCACTACTTCAATGAATTTGAAATGACGATATAAATTGTTTTACAAGTTTAAACAAATTTCTTGTTACACGATATGTTAATTCGATGTCCAATACACTATTTAAAGTCTTTAAAATCAATGAATCTATTCAGACATGCATGAAGGAAAAGAAATAGAAATAAGGGTTGATAGAAAATCTTCCAGGAACTGAAAATCACTACTTCAATGAATTTGAAATGACGATTCTGATTGTTTTACAAATTTCAAGGGTTTCCCTGTTACAGGATATGTTAATCGATGTCCAATACACTATTTCAAGTCTTTAAAATCAATGAATCTATTAAGACACTCATGAAGGAAAAGAAATAGAAATAAGAGTTGATAGAAAATCTTCCGGGAAGTGAAAACACAACTTCAATGAATTTGAAATGACGATTCTGATTGTTTTACAAGGTTAAACAAATTTCTTGTTACACGATATGTTAATTCTATGTCCATTACACTATTTAAAGTCTTTAAAATCAATGAATCTATTCAGACATGCATGAAGGAAAAGAAATAGAAATAAGGGTTGATAGAAAATCTTCCAGGAACTGAAAATCACTACTTCAATGAATTTGAAATGACGATATAAATTGTTTTACAAGTTTAAACAAATTTCTTGTTACATGATATGTTAATTCGATGTCCAATACACTATTTAAAGTCTTTAAAATCAATGAATCTATAAAGACACTCATGAAGGAAAAGAATTAGAAATAAGAAATGATAGAAAATCTTCCAGGAAGTGAAAACACAACTTCAATGAATTTGAAATGACGATTCTGATTGTTTTACAAGGTTAAACAAATTTCCTGTTGCACGATATGTTAATTCGATGTCCAATACACTATTTAAAGTCTTTAAAATCAATGAATCTATTCAGACATGCATGAAGGAAAAGAAATAGAAATAAGGGTTGATAGAAAATCTTCCAGGAACTGAAAATCACTACTTCAATGAATTTGAAATGACGATTCTGATTGTTTTACAAATTTCAAGGGTTTCCCTGTTACAGGATATGTTAATCGATGTCCAATACACTATTTCAAGTCTTTAAAATCAATGAATCTATTAAGACACTCATGAAGGAAAAGAAATAGAAATAAGAGTTGATAGAAAATCTTCCGGGAAGTGAAAACACAACTTCAATGAATTTGAAATGACGATTCTGATTGTTTTACAAGGTTAAACAAATTTCTTGTTACACGATATGTTAATTCTATGTCCATTACACTATTTAAAGTCTTTAAAATCAATGAATCTATTCAGACATGCATGAAGGAAAAGAAATAGAAATAAGGGTTGATAGAAAATCTTCCAGGAACTGAAAATCACTACTTCAATGAATTTGAAATGACGATATAAATTGTTTTACAAGTTTAAACAAATTTCTTGTTACATGATATGTTAATTCGATGTCCAATACACTATTTAAAGTCTTTAAAATCAATGAATCTATAAAGACACTCATGAAGGAAAAGAATTAGAAATAAGAAATGATAGAAAATCTTCCAGGAAGTGAAAACACAACTTCAATGAATTTGAAATGACGATTCTGATTGTTTTACAAGTTTAAACAAATTTCCTGTTGCACGATATGTTAATTCGATGTCCAATACACTATTTAAAGTCTTTAAAATCAATGAATCTATTCAGACATGCATGAAGGAAAAGAAATAGAAATAAGGGTTGATAGAAAATCTTCCAGGAACTGAAAATCACTACTTCAATGAATTTGAAATGACGATATAAATTGTTTTACAAGTTTAAACAAATTTCTTGTTACACGATATGTTAATTCGATGTCCAATACACTATTTAAAGTCTTTAAAATCAATGAATCTATTCAGACATGCATGAAGGAAAAGAAATAGAAATAAGGGTTGATAGAAAATCTTCCAGGAACTGAAAATCACTACTTCAATGAATTTGAAATGACGATTCTGATTGTTTTACAAATTTCAAGGGTTTCCCTGTTACAGGATATGTTAATCGATGTCCAATACACTATTTCAAGTCTTTAAAATCAATGAATCTATTAAGACACTCATGAAGGAAAAGAAATAGAAATAAGAGTTGATAGAAAATCTTCCGGGAAGTGAAAACACAACTTCAATGAATTTGAAATGACGATTCTGATTGTTTTACAAGGTTAAACAAATTTCTTGTTACACGATATGTTAATTCTATGTCCATTACACTATTTAAAGTCTTTAAAATCAATGAATCTATTCAGACATGCATGAAGGAAAAGAAATAGAAATAAGGGTTGATAGAAAATCTTCCAGGAACTGAAAATCACTACTTCAATGAATTTGAAATGACGATATAAATTGTTTTACAAGTTTAAACAAATTTCTTGTTACATGATATGTTAATTCGATGTCCAATACACTATTTAAAGTCTTTAAAATCAATGAATCTATAAAGACACTCATGAAGGAAAAGAATTAGAAATAAGAAATGATAGAAAATCTTCCAGGAAGTGAAAACACAACTTCAATGAATTTGAAATGACGATTCTGATTGTTTTACAAGTTTAAACAAATTTCCTGTTGCACGATATGTTAATTCGATGTCCAATACACTATTTAAAGTCTTTAAAATCAATGAATCTATTCAGACATGCATGAAGGAAAAGAAATAGAAATAAGGGTTGATAGAAAATCTTCCAGGAACTGAAAATCACTACTTCAATGAATTTGAAATGACGATTCTGATTGTTTTACAAATTTCAAGGGTTTCCCTGTTACAGGATATGTTAATCGATGTCCAATACACTATTTAAAGTCTTTAAAATCAATGAATCTATTCAGACATGCATGAAGGAAAAGAAATAGAAATAAGGGTTGATAGAAAATCTTCCAGGAACTGAAAATCACTACTTCAATGAATTTGAAATGACGATTCTGATTGTTTTACAAGGTTAAACAAATTTCCTGTTACATGATATGTTAATTCGATGTCCATTACACTATTTAAAGTCTTTAAAATCAATGAATCTATTCAGACATGCATGAAGGAAAAGAAATAGAAATAAGGGTTGATAGAAAATCTTCCAGGAACTGAAAATCACTACTTCAATGAATTTGAAATGACGATATAAATTGTTTTACAAGTTTAAACAAATTTCTTGTTACACGATATGTTAATTCGATGTCCAATACACTATTTAAAGTCTTTAAAATCAATGAATCTATTCAGACATGCATGAAGGAAAAGAAATAGAAATAAGGGTTGATAGAAAATCTTCCAGGAACTGAAAATCACTACTTCAATGAATTTGAAATGACGATTCTGATTGTTTTACAAATTTCAAGGGTTTCCCTGTTACAGGATATGTTAATCGATGTCCAATACACTATTTCAAGTCTTTAAAATCAATGAATCTATTAAGACACTCATGAAGGAAAAGAAATAGAAATAAGAGTTGATAGAAAATCTTCCGGGAAGTGAAAACACAACTTCAATGAATTTGAAATGACGATTCTGATTGTTTTACAAGGTTAAACAAATTTCTTGTTACACGATATGTTAATTCTATGTCCATTACACTATTTAAAGTCTTTAAAATCAATGAATCTATTCAGACATGCATGAAGGAAAAGAAATAGAAATAAGGGTTGATAGAAAATCTTCCAGGAACTGAAAATCACTACTTCAATGAATTTGAAATGACGATATAAATTGTTTTACAAGTTTAAACAAATTTCTTGTTACATGATATGTTAATTCAATGTCCAATACACTATTTAAAGTCTTTAAAATCAATGAATCTATAAAGACACTCATGAAGGAAAAGAATTAGAAATAAGAAATGATAGAAAATCTTCCAGGAAGTGAAAACACAACTTCAATGAATTTGAAATGACGATTCTGATTGTTTTACAAGTTTAAACAAATTTCCTGTTGCACGATATGTTAATTCGATGTCCAATACACTATTTAAAGTCTTTAAAATCAATGAATCTATTCAGACATGCATGAAGGAAAAGAAATAGAAATAAGGGTTGATAGAAAATCTTCCAGGAACTGAAAATCACTACTTCAATGAATTTGAAATGACGATTCTGATTGTTTTACAAGGTTAAACAAATTTCCTGTTACATGATATGTTAATTCGATGTCCATTACACTATTTAAAGTCTTTAAAATCAATGAATCTATTCAGACATGCATGAAGGAAAAGAAATAGAAATAAGGGTTGATAGAAAATCTTCCAGGAACTGAAAATCACTACTTCAATGAATTTGAAATGACGATATAAATTGTTTTACAAGTTTAAACAAATTTCTCGTTACACGATATGTTAATTCGATGTCCAATACACTATTTAAAGTCTTTAAAATCAATGAATCTATTCAGACATGCATGAAGGAAAAGAAATAGAAATAAGGGTTGATAGAAAATCTTCCAGGAACTGAAAATCACTACTTCAATGAATTTGAAATGACGATATAAATTGTTTTACAAGTTTAAACAAATTTCTTGTTACATGATATGTTAATTCGATGTCCAATACACTATTTCAAGTCTTTAAAATCAATGAATCTATAAAGACACTCATGAAGGAAAAGAATTAGAAATAAGAAATGATATAAAATCTTCCGGGAAGTGAAAACACAATTTCAATGAATTTGAAATGACGATTCTGATTGTTTTAAAAGTTTAAACAAATTTCCTGTTGCACGATATGTTAATTCGATGTCCAATACACTATTTAAAGTCTTTAAAATCAATGAATCTATTCAGACATGCATGAAGGAAAAGAAATAGAAATAAGGGTTGATAGAAAATCTTCCAGGAACTGAAAATCACTACTTCAATGAATTTGAAATGACGATTCTGATTGTTTTACAAATTTCAAGGGTTTCCTTGTTACAGGATATGGTAATCGATGTCCAATACACTATTTCAAGTCTTTAAAATCAATAAATCTATTTAGACACTCATGAAGGAAAAGAAATAGAAATAAGAGTTGATAGAAAATCTTCCGGGAAGTGAAAACACAACTTCAATGAATTTGAAATGACGATTCTGATTGTTTTACAAGGTTAAAAAAAATTCCTGTTACACGATATGTTAATTCGATGTCCATTACACTATTTAAAGTCTTTAAAATCAATGAATCTATTCAGACATGCATGAAGGAAAAGAAATAGAAATAAGGGTTGATAGAAAATCTACCAGGAACTGAAAATCACTACTTCAATGAATTTGAAATGACGATATAAATTGTTTTAAAAGTTTAAACAAATTTCCTGTTGCACGATATGTTAATTCGATGTCCAATACACTATTTAAAGTCTTTAAAATCAATGAATCTATTCAGACATGCATGAAGGAAAAGAAATAGAAATAAGGGTTGATAGAAAATCTTCCAGGAACTGAAAATCACTACTTCAATGAATTTGAAATGACGATTCTGATTGTTTTACAAATTTCAAGGGTTTCCCTGTTACAGGATATGTTAATCGATGTCCAATACACTATTTCAAGTCTTTAAAATCAATGAATCTATTAAGACACTCATGAAGGAAAAGAAATAGAAATAAGAGTTGATAGAAAATCTTCCGGGAAGTGAAAACACAACTTCAATGAATTTGAAATGACGATTCTGATTGTTTTACAAGGTTAAACAAATTTCCTGTTACATGATATGTTAATTCGATGTCCATTACACTATTTAAAGTCTTTAAAATCAATGAATCTATTCAGACATGCATGAAGGAAAAGAAATAGAAATAAGGGTTGATAGAAAATCTTCCAGGAACTGAAAATCACTACTTCAATGAATTTGAAATGACGATATAAATTGTTTTACAAGTTTAAACAAATTTCTTGTTACACGATATGTTAATTCGATGTCCAATACACTATTTAAAGTCTTTAAAATCAATGAATCTATTCAGACATGCATGAAGGAAAAGAAATAGAAATAAGGGTTGATAGAAAATCTTCCAGGAACTGAAAATCACTACTTCAATGAATTTGAAATGACGATATAAATTGTTTTACAAGTTTAAACAAATTTCTTGTTACATGATATGTTAATTCGATGTCCAATACACTATTTAAAGTCTTTAAAATCAATGAATCTATAAAGACACTCATGAAGGAAAAGAATTAGAAATAAGAAATGATAGAAAATCTTCCAGGAAGTGAAAACACAACTTCAATGAATTTGAAATGACGATTCTGATTGTTTTACAAGTTTAAACAAATTTCCTGTTGCACGATATGTTAATTCGATGTCCAATACACTATTTAAAGTCTTTAAAATCAATGAATCTATTCAGACATGCATGAAGGAAAAGAAATAGAAATAAGGGTTGATAGAAAATCTTCCAGGAACTGAAAATCACTACTTCAATGAATTTGAAATGACGATATAAATTGTTTTACAAGTTTAAACAAATTTCTTGTTACACGATATGTTAATTCGATGTCCAATACACTATTTAAAGTCTTTAAAATCAATGAATCTATTCAGACATGCATGAAGGAAAAGAAATAGAAATAAGGGTTGATAGAAAATCTTCCAGGAACTGAAAATCACTACTTCAATGAATTTGAAATGACGATTCTGATTGTTTTACAAATTTCAAGGGTTTCCCTGTTACAGGATATGTTAATCGATGTCCAATACACTATTTCAAGTCTTTAAAATCAATGAATCTATTAAGACACTCATGAAGGAAAAGAAATAGAAATAAGAGTTGATAGAAAATCTTCCGGGAAGTGAAAACACAACTTCAATGAATTTGAAATGACGATTCTGATTGTTTTACAAGGTTAAACAAATTTCTTGTTACACGATATGTTAATTCTATGTCCATTACACTATTTAAAGTCTTTAAAATCAATGAATCTATTCAGACATGCATGAAGGAAAAGAAATAGAAATAAGGGTTGATAGAAAATCTTCCAGGAACTGAAAATCACTACTTCAATGAATTTGAAATGACGATATAAATTGTTTTACAAGTTTAAACAAATTTCTTGTTACATGATATGTTAATTCGATGTCCAATACACTATTTAAAGTCTTTAAAATCAATGAATCTATAAAGACACTCATGAAGGAAAAGAATTAGAAATAAGAAATGATAGAAAATCTTCCAGGAAGTGAAAACACAACTTCAATGAATTTGAAATGACGATTCTGATTGTTTTACAAGGTTAAACAAATTTCCTGTTGCACGATATGTTAATTCGATGTCCAATACACTATTTAAAGTCTTTAAAATCAATGAATCTATTCAGACATGCATGAAGGAAAAGAAATAGAAATAAGGGTTGATAGAAAATCTTCCAGGAACTGAAAATCACTACTTCAATGAATTTGAAATGACGATTCTGATTGTTTTACAAATTTCAAGGGTTTCCCTGTTACAGGATATGTTAATCGATGTCCAATACACTATTTCAAGTCTTTAAAATCAATGAATCTATTAAGACACTCATGAAGGAAAAGAAATAGAAATAAGAGTTGATAGAAAATCTTCCGGGAAGTGAAAACACAACTTCAATGAATTTGAAATGACGATTCTGATTGTTTTACAAGGTTAAACAAATTTCTTGTTACACGATATGTTAATTCTATGTCCATTACACTATTTAAAGTCTTTAAAATCAATGAATCTATTCAGACATGCATGAAGGAAAAGAAATAGAAATAAGGGTTGATAGAAAATCTTCCAGGAACTGAAAATCACTACTTCAATGAATTTGAAATGACGATATAAATTGTTTTACAAGTTTAAACAAATTTCTTGTTACATGATATGTTAATTCGATGTCCAATACACTATTTAAAGTCTTTAAAATCAATGAATCTATAAAGACACTCATGAAGGAAAAGAATTAGAAATAAGAAATGATAGAAAATCTTCCAGGAAGTGAAAACACAACTTCAATGAATTTGAAATGACGATTCTGATTGTTTTACAAGTTTAAACAAATTTCCTGTTGCACGATATGTTAATTCGATGTCCAATACACTATTTAAAGTCTTTAAAATCAATGAATCTATTCAGACATGCATGAAGGAAAAGAAATAGAAATAAGGGTTGATAGAAAATCTTCCAGGAACTGAAAATCACTACTTCAATGAATTTGAAATGACGATATAAATTGTTTTACAAGTTTAAACAAATTTCTTGTTACACGATATGTTAATTCGATGTCCAATACACTATTTAAAGTCTTTAAAATCAATGAATCTATTCAGACATGCATGAAGGAAAAGAAATAGAAATAAGGGTTGATAGAAAATCTTCCAGGAACTGAAAATCACTACTTCAATGAATTTGAAATGACGATTCTGATTGTTTTACAAATTTCAAGGGTTTCCCTGTTACAGGATATGTTAATCGATGTCCAATACACTATTTCAAGTCTTTAAAATCAATGAATCTATTAAGACACTCATGAAGGAAAAGAAATAGAAATAAGAGTTGATAGAAAATCTTCCGGGAAGTGAAAACACAACTTCAATGAATTTGAAATGACGATTCTGATTGTTTTACAAGGTTAAACAAATTTCTTGTTACACGATATGTTAATTCTATGTCCATTACACTATTTAAAGTCTTTAAAATCAATGAATCTATTCAGACATGCATGAAGGAAAAGAAATAGAAATAAGGGTTGATAGAAAATCTTCCAGGAACTGAAAATCACTACTTCAATGAATTTGAAATGACGATATAAATTGTTTTACAAGTTTAAACAAATTTCTTGTTACATGATATGTTAATTCGATGTCCAATACACTATTTAAAGTCTTTAAAATCAATGAATCTATAAAGACACTCATGAAGGAAAAGAATTAGAAATAAGAAATGATAGAAAATCTTCCAGGAAGTGAAAACACAACTTCAATGAATTTGAAATGACGATTCTGATTGTTTTACAAGTTTAAACAAATTTCCTGTTGCACGATATGTTAATTCGATGTCCAATACACTATTTAAAGTCTTTAAAATCAATGAATCTATTCAGACATGCATGAAGGAAAAGAAATAGAAATAAGGGTTGATAGAAAATCTTCCAGGAACTGAAAATCACTACTTCAATGAATTTGAAATGACGATTCTGATTGTTTTACAAATTTCAAGGGTTTCCCTGTTACAGGATATGTTAATCGATGTCCAATACACTATTTCAAGTCTTTAAAATCAATGAATCTATTAAGACACTCATGAAGGAAAAGAAATAGAAATAAGAGTTGATAGAAAATCTTCCGGGAAGTGAAAACACAACTTCAATGAATTTGAAATGACGATTCTGATTGTTTTACAAGGTTAAACAAATTTCTTGTTACACGATATGTTAATTCTATGTCCATTACACTATTTAAAGTCTTTAAAATCAATGAATCTATTCAGACATGCATGAAGGAAAAGAAATAGAAATAAGGGTTGATAGAAAATCTTCCAGGAACTGAAAATCACTACTTCAATGAATTTGAAATGACGATATAAATTGTTTTACAAGTTTAAACAAATTTCTTGTTACATGATATGTTAATTCGATGTCCAATACACTATTTAAAGTCTTTAAAATCAATGAATCTATAAAGACACTCATGAAGGAAAAGAATTAGAAATAAGAAATGATAGAAAATCTTCCAGGAAGTGAAAACACAACTTCAATGAATTTGAAATGACGATTCTGATTGTTTTACAAGTTTAAACAAATTTCCTGTTGCACGATATGTTAATTCGATGTCCAATACACTATTTAAAGTCTTTAAAATCAATGAATCTATTCAGACATGCATGAAGGAAAAGAAATAGAAATAAGGGTTGATAGAAAATCTTCCAGGAACTGAAAATCACTACTTCAATGAATTTGAAATGACGATATAAATTGTTTTACAAGTTTAAACAAATTTCTTGTTACACGATATGTTAATTCGATGTCCAATACACTATTTAAAGTCTTTAAAATCAATGAATCTATTCAGACATGCATGAAGGAAAAGAAATAGAAATAAGGGTTGATAGAAAATCTTCCAGGAACTGAAAATCACTACTTCAATGAATTTGAAATGACGATTCTGATTGTTTTACAAATTTCAAGGGTTTCCCTGTTACAGGATATGTTAATCGATGTCCAATACACTATTTCAAGTCTTTAAAATCAATGAATCTATTAAGACACTCATGAAGGAAAAGAAATAGAAATAAGAGTTGATAGAAAATCTTCCGGGAAGTGAAAACACAACTTCAATGAATTTGAAATGACGATTCTGATTGTTTTACAAGGTTAAACAAATTTCTTGTTACACGATATGTTAATTCTATGTCCATTACACTATTTAAAGTCTTTAAAATCAATGAATCTATTCAGACATGCATGAAGGAAAAGAAATAGAAATAAGGGTTGATAGAAAATCTTCCAGGAACTGAAAATCACTACTTCAATGAATTTGAAATGACGATATAAATTGTTTTACAAGTTTAAACAAATTTCTTGTTACATGATATGTTAATTCAATGTCCAATACACTATTTAAAGTCTTTAAAATCAATGAATCTATAAAGACACTCATGAAGGAAAAGAATTAGAAATAAGAAATGATAGAAAATCTTCCAGGAAGTGAAAACACAACTTCAATGAATTTGAAATGACGATTCTGATTGTTTTACAAGTTTAAACAAATTTCCTGTTGCACGATATGTTAATTCGATGTCCAATACACTATTTAAAGTCTTTAAAATCAATGAATCTATTCAGACATGCATGAAGGAAAAGAAATAGAAATAAGGGTTGATAGAAAATCTTCCAGGAACTGAAAATCACTACTTCAATGAATTTGAAATGACGATTCTGATTGTTTTACAAGGTTAAACAAATTTCCTGTTACATGATATGTTAATTCGATGTCCATTACACTATTTAAAGTCTTTAAAATCAATGAATCTATTCAGACATGCATGAAGGAAAAGAAATAGAAATAAGGGTTGATAGAAAATCTTCCAGGAACTGAAAATCACTACTTCAATGAATTTGAAATGACGATATAAATTGTTTTACAAGTTTAAACAAATTTCTCGTTACACGATATGTTAATTCGATGTCCAATACACTATTTAAAGTCTTTAAAATCAATGAATCTATTCAGACATGCATGAAGGAAAAGAAATAGAAATAAGGGTTGATAGAAAATCTTCCAGGAACTGAAAATCACTACTTCAATGAATTTGAAATGACGATATAAATTGTTTTACAAGTTTAAACAAATTTCTTGTTACATGATATGTTAATTCGATGTCCAATACACTATTTCAAGTCTTTAAAATCAATGAATCTATAAAGACACTCATGAAGGAAAAGAATTAGAAATAAGAAATGATATAAAATCTTCCGGGAAGTGAAAACACAATTTCAATGAATTTGAAATGACGATTCTGATTGTTTTAAAAGTTTAAACAAATTTCCTGTTGCACGATATGTTAATTCGATGTCCAATACACTATTTAAAGTCTTTAAAATCAATGAATCTATTCAGACATGCATGAAGGAAAAGAAATAGAAATAAGGGTTGATAGAAAATCTTCCAGGAACTGAAAATCACTACTTCAATGAATTTGAAATGACGATTCTGATTGTTTTACAAATTTCAAGGGTTTCCTTGTTACAGGATATGGTAATCGATGTCCAATACACTATTTCAAGTCTTTAAAATCAATAAATCTATTTAGACACTCATGAAGGAAAAGAAATAGAAATAAGAGTTGATAGAAAATCTTCCGGGAAGTGAAAACACAACTTCAATGAATTTGAAATGACGATTCTGATTGTTTTACAAGGTTAAAAAAAATTCCTGTTACACGATATGTTAATTCGATGTCCATTACACTATTTAAAGTCTTTAAAATCAATGAATCTATTCAGACATGCATGAAGGAAAAGAAATAGAAATAAGGGTTGATAGAAAATCTACCAGGAACTGAAAATCACTACTTCAATGAATTTGAAATGACGATATAAATTGTTTTACAAGTTTAAACAAATTTCTTGTTACATGATATGTTAATTCGATGTCCAATACACTATTTAAAGTCTTTAAAATCAATGAATCTATAAAGACACTCATGAAGGAAAAGAATTAGAAATAAGAGTTGATAGAAAATCTTCCGGGAAGTGAAAACACAACTTCAATGAATTTGAAATGACGATTCTGATTGTTTTACAAGGTTAAACAAATTTCCTGTTACATGATATGTTAATTCGATGTCCATTACACTATTTAAAGTCTTTAAAATCAATGAATCTATTCAGACATGCATGAAGGAAAAGAAATAGAAATAAGGGTTGATAGAAAATCTTCCAGGAACTGAAAATCACTACTTCAATGAATTTGAAATGACGATTCTGATTGTTTTACAAATTTCAAGGGTTTCCTTGTTACAGGATATGGTAATCGATGTCCAATACACTATTTCAAGTCTTTAAAATCAATAAATCTATTTAGACACTCATGAAGGAAAAGAAATAGAAATAAGAGTTGATAGAAAATCTTCCGGGAAGTGAAAACACAACTTCAATGAATTTGAAATGACGATTCTGATTGTTTTACAAGGTTAAAAAAAATTCCTGTTACACGATATGTTAATTCGATGTCCATTACACTATTTAAAGTCTTTAAAATCAATGAATCTATTCAGACATGCATGAAGGAAAAGAAATAGAAATAAGGGTTGATAGAAAATCTACCAGGAACTGAAAATCACTACTTCAATGAATTTGAAATGACGATATAAATTGTTTTACAAGTTTAAACAAATTTCTTGTTACATGATATGTTAATTCGATGTCCAATACACTATTTAAAGTCTTTAAAATCAATGAATCTATAAAGACACTCATGAAGGAAAAGAATTAGAAATAAGAGTTGATAGAAAATCTTCCGGGAAGTGAAAACACAACTTCAATGAATTTGAAATGACGATTCTGATTGTTTTACAAGGTTAAACAAATTTCCTGTTACATGATATGTTAATTCGATGTCCATTACACTATTTAAAGTCTTTAAAATCAATGAATCTATTCAGACATGCATGAAGGAAAAGAAATAGAAATAAGGGTTGATAGAAAATCTTCCAGGAACTGAAAATCACTACTTCAATGAATTTGAAATGACGATATAAATTGTTTTACAAGTTTAAACAAATTTCTTGTTACACGATATGTTAATTCGATGTCCAATACACTATTTAAAGTCTTTAAAATCAATGAATCTATTCAGACATGCATGAAGGAAAAGAAATAGAAATAAGGGTTGATAGAAAATCTTCCAGGAACTGAAAATCACTACTTCAATGAATTTGAAATGACGATTCTGATTGTTTTACAAATTTCAAGGGTTTCCCTGTTACAGGATATGTTAATCGATGTCCATGTGATGATACACAATAAAAGAAGAGAGACTTGTGGCTATGTTTATTGTTACCTGGGGCTTACAGCTGCCGGTACGACTCTGCCGGGAACAGGCAGAGGTCGGGCTTATATATTGGGGGAGACAATCGAAGAGAGAAAGCACAGGAAGGAAGGTGTCTTAGAAGGAAGTACTAGACAATCACAGGATGTCTAGTACTACTAGACAATCACAGGATGTCCGGGATATTGTACAGGTTGTCTTAGACCATAACATCCGGTAAAGGAGGATAAAGAGTGGGAGAGGTGAATCGTCACACTCCTCCCCTTCTCGGTGTAGATTTTGTTTCGGGAAATACAACAGGTATCAGAAGGTGTTCACACATAGTCGGTACAAGTCGTTTTTATTGTTGCTGCTACTCTAAGTTATTTAAAGTAAAAATAAACCATTATCCATTGTAAAGTGATTTGTTACCTGGTGCGGTTGACACGTTGGATTACATGTGCATAATTCTTGGATTATTACGGACAATAAATGTGATTTTGGTTACAAATATTACTTTCTTTCTTTGTTGTGATCAAACGAACGTTAGTTTAGTAATGTTGTCTTCTTGCGCGCCGCAGCTTCCGGGCTTGGAACTCGTACTTATAGTACAAGTTCATGCAATCGCGGTTGTATCTTCTAATGAGCTTTTGGCGATGACGTTGGTAGTCCTCTTCGCTGCGAAAGACTAACGTTGTTGAGTGAATGTCTTCCATTTGGTTTGACCCTGGTGGTGTTGGGGAAGGCAAATTTCGCCGTGTCGACCGAGAGGAAGGCGGTGACTGATTTTCCGGCGAGTGGGAACGCAAATTTCGCCGTGTCGATCGAGAGGAAGGCGGTGACCGATTTTCCGGCGAGTGGGAACGCAAATTTTGCCGTGTCGATCGAGAGTAAGGCGGTGACCGATTTTCCGGCGAGTAGTATGGTAAGTCCTCGTTGATCTCGGTGGCATCGCTGTCCTCCGATGTTGGCTCTCTTGATGGATTTTCGTTTTGATCTGTTTCCTCGTTTTCGGAGCTGGATTGGTCGCCGATTTCTTCGTTTATGTCTTCTCGTTTGGCGGGGGTATTGTTTTGTATCCCGTTTCCTTCTAGTTCTAATAGTGCGCCACAAATTTCAACCTCTTGGTTTTGATGGTACCTTGATGGCGTTGCGTATTCAACGTGGCCTTCTCGCCTTGTTACATGGGCTGGAATTTTTCTGATTTCCGCTCTTAAATCTAGTAGAGTGACCGTTCCCTCCTGCTGTTGTGATGTGAGGGCGAAAGTTTTGTTTAGTACCGTGCGCTCGCTAGGCATGGTGCTTCCGTTGTGTGTTTATTGTTTTTTCTCTGGAACTGATGGAAAGTAACATTAAATTTTTTATGCATCGCTAAATAAAATCAATAGTGTGTTGGGGCAGTAAGCAATTCATAGATGTTTGTATAGTCATCTGTGCATGGTTGGAATAATCAATATTAGAAGCATTGGTGCAGGATATAGGTTGTCAGTTTTTTTTTATTATTATTTAACCTGATCTATAATTTCTAGTATTATGTAATGTGTGGGGTAATATGGGCGAATAATTTGATTTTCGTTGTAATTTTTAGTCCAATATTCGTATCATGGAAAATTATAATTGTTTGGGTAATAATGTGTTTTTTGTTTTTATAGTTTTCTTTTTTTTTTTTAGTGCACTATTAGCATTGTGGACTATTGTAATTGATTGTGTTATAATGTGCTATTAAAGGTTTTAGTGCCGTAAGAAATTAAATGTGAATGTTTTTCAGTTATCGCTATCCCAGTCGGTGGGATCTTCTCCGCCAAATTTTGAAAAATTAAGGTTTCTTGTGAAGGCGATTTCCATTTCCATATCGCTTTCTTCTGAACCATTTTCCGACATAGGTTCGGTGTGAATGTAACGACTTCCTGGTGGGGGAGGCAAGTTCATCCGTTTTTCCCCTTGCAGTCGCTTTAGTTGCCGAACTTTTAAAATCGGAGTCGTTTCATCGTGACGACTCATCCCGTCTTTGACTGTTGAGGAGTGGCCAGCGGTTTCATTTCTAGTTTCTTGTTGGGTTGCTGCGTTATTTGTGGGATCTGCCAAGCTGGCAAGAGGCTTCCCACAGAATATATAAGTTGTTGGGATCTCTACCTCTTCCAGCGGGGGCATCTCGCAGGATAATGCTGGTAATTCCTCATCATCTGGTCTTAGGGTTTCCTTGGCTATTAGTATTTCGTTGATTTCGCGAATTCGTTCGCGATAATATCGTCCGAAACGTTCATGGAAGGTCGGTTTACTGACCGTAACCACCGGGTTTTGTTGTTCTTGTTGTTTAAGATTGTAAAGGCGTAAGTATTGAAAAATATTATTACGCTGTTCTTTTGCTGCAGTCATGATTGGAGTATGGCCAAAATTGTTTACTACATCCAGACGAGCTTTATGGGCGATCAGGATTTTTAAGGTCGGAATATCGCTGACGTAGTGGACTGGCGTGTTGTTATTGTTGTCTAATAGGTTGACCATGGCTCCATTTTGGAGTAATAATTTCACAATTTCCGGGCGTCGTTTATCAACAGCTAGGTGGATGTATGCTATTGACTTATGGATTTTCTTGTTTACGATGTATGGGAATTCTTCTAATGTGACGAGTTGCTCCATAGTTTTGTAGTCGTTTCTTCTAATTGCTGCTGATATGGGGCAGTTGTATTTGCGCCGAATGAGGAAAGACTGAGCTTTCGGTTTCAGACTGAGGATGTAATCAATGCATTTCCGGGATTGATGGCTAATAGCCAATGTCAGTGGAAATTCCTTGTTGTGTAGGTCGTGATCTAACAGGTTTCCTCTTTGGATGTGGAGGAATTTTAATGTTTCCACATCGTCCCTAGAAATTAAAATTTCCGTTACTGTTCTTGCCATTCTATCCTCTGGCATGATGTTGGCGTTTCGGGCAATTAGGCCTTCGGCCATCCGCATTCTATTTAAGCGCACAGCTATCAAGAGCGCTGTTTCATTTTGCGGGTTGTATTCTTCCATGTTTGCGTTTCTTTGCAGAAGTATCTGGAAACATTCGTATGAATCGTGCTTAATGGCTACTAAGAGTGGAGTCTTTAGACGAAAACGATTTTCCACGTCTTCGGGGTGTCTGTCCAACCAGGCGGCTAACGCATCGCCGTCATCCATTATAACAAATTCGTGTACCTTCGGTACTTCGCGTTCGATGCCATGTCGGAAGTATCCACTTCGTCTTTGACTCATGTGGGTAGTCGTGAAGCTCCATACTTTTCTGTGTTCGGATGGGTCTGCGGGGAAATCTTCGTGGTTCATTTCTATATGATTGTAGACATGTTTTTAGTATGATGCAGTGTGATTGAAAGCTATAACTAATTGTGTGTGCAGTTATTGCATAAGATTTTTGTTCGGAATAGGTTGAACTGTTAGAGCTGGATGCGGTTGAGAAAGCTATTTGTTCGATTTATGGCATCTATTGGCGCACTGGGATTTACTACATAAGGGTACACGTTGCCGGGAATGATTTCTGGCGGTGCGGAAGCTATCATAGGTTGAAGTTGTTCTAATGGTATTCCTACGGTATCTAATTGTTTTCTTCTTTCTAACCGCTTTTGTCGAAACGAGTCTATTAGTGCGGGGAAAGGATTTACGCGGGCGAATATATACATTACTAGGATAAGCATTATGAGACCAATTGTGGCGAAGATAATTTTTTTTAGATAGTCAGTCCAGGTAAATAGCTCGCCAATTTTACTATCTCGTTTTTCGGACATTATCATTCCAGACAAAGAGTTGTCATGCGTCTCTTCTATTCTTCCAATAAGCTCCGTCAATACATTGAGGTTTTCCATGTCCGCCGTGGAATGTGCAGGGTGTCCTTTTAGTGCATAGTCGAAATCATTTAACGGAAGCTCTTGGAATTCTGACACTAAATTTAGATTAGGTGTATGGATGGTTGGAAGTTGTTCTATCCATCCACTATGAGTAACGTTGTGTTCCCAGTGGTATGTTTTTCCATTTAGGTTGATAAGGTTTGATTTCCAAAAACAGTTGGAAAATGGATAAATTGACCATCCATCTGTTCCAATTGTATAGTTTTTGTTATTATATATTGTTAGTGGTTGATAACCACATTTCGTTTCCTTTGCCGTGACGAAAACTTGGACTTGTTCACATTCTTGCAAAAGTAAAGATTGTCCCAATCCTTGTAGTCGGGAACATGTTGGTAATTGTAGTACTGATGCGGCTAATAAACCGTTTGTTTGTGAGAGCGTAACTGCTTGAAGTCTGCGGAGCACTGAAACTTGACAATACATTTGACGGATTTCCTTTGCTAGTTCGTTTTCATGTTGGATTTCAAGGTTCTGTTTGTATTGTTCGTGGAACGATTGCATTATTGGTGCCATAACTTCACTTAATGCGTCCTTGTCTATTGCTGCAGGATTTGAAGTCCGTGTTGCGTTTATTGTCGGGTTATTTTCTGTAGAGTCGTTGATTGCTTTCGTTACCCGATGTACCGTCGTGGTTGGCTTAGTCATGTTCGGGTACGTGGCAGTTGATGTTTCATAATATGGGAAAGCCTCGACTGGTTCTTCTATCCATGTGGGTTTGTTTGGAGAAGACTGGTTTAGATGTAAATTGTCAATTTCTGGAAGTTGTGGTGTTAGTTGAAATGGTAGAATTGCTGAAAAATCGTTGGAATCATTTATAGGTATATGTGTCTGCTGTTGAGTTATCGATGTGCTTGCAGAAATGTTAGATGGGGTAGTTGATGGCTTAGGTGTTATTGTAGACGTAGTTGGCGTCGTCGTCGTTGTAGTTGGCTCCGGCGTCGTCGATGTAGTTGTAGTCGGCTCCGGCGTCGTCGTCGTTGTAGTTGTAGTCGGCTCCGGCGTCGTTGTCGTTGTAGTTGTAGTTGGCTTCGGCGTCGTCGTCGTTGTAGTTGTAGTCGGCTTCGGCGTCGTTGTCGTTGTAGTTGTAGTCGGCTTCGGCGTCGTTGTAGTTGTAGTCGGCTTCGGCGTCGTTGTCGTTGTAGTTGTAGTCGGCTTCGGCGTCGTTGTCGTTGTAGTTGTAGTCGGCTTCGGCGTCGTTGTCGTTGTAGTTGTAGTTGGCTTCGGCGTCGTTGTAGTTGTAGTTGTAGTCGGCTTCGGCGTCGTTGTCGTTGTAGTTGTAGTCGGCTTCGGCGTCGTTGTCGTTGTAGTTGTAGTTGGCTTCGGCGTCGTTGTAGTTGTAGTTGTAGTCGGCTTCGGCGTCGTTGTCGTTGTAGTTGTAGTCGGCTTCGGCGTCGTTGTCGTTGTAGTTGTAGTTGGCTTCGGCGTCGTCGTCGTTGTAGTTGTAGTCGGCTTCGGCGTCGTTGTCGTTGTAGTTGTAGTCGGCTTCGGCGTCGTTGTAGTTGTAGTCGGCTTCGGCGTCGTTGTCGTTGTAGTTGTAGTTGGCTTCGGCGTCGTTGTAGTTGTAGTTGTAGTCGGCTTCGGCGTCGTTGTCGTTGTAGTTGTAGTCGGCTTCGGCGTCGTTGTCGTTGTAGTTGTAGTCGGCTTCGGCGTCGTTGTAGTTGTGTCTGGTTCGTCTATTGGCGTCTCGATGGTGTTCGCACGCTGGATGATTGGAGGCAACGGTGGGAATGGGATCTCATAGGCCGAAAAATTTCTATGCCATTCCAGAATGACAGATGGTGTAAGACGGGGAGAAGCCGTTGAATTCACTAACATTGGGCTATGATACTCAAACTTCCACTTTTGACTTCGTGGCTTTTGGTCGTCGTTGCAAAGTCCTAATTGTAGTCGTCCTTTGTTATTCTCGATACATCGAAGTGAGTGTAATTCCATAAACTGTCCTGTCAATTCATTGATTCCCCATCTCATACTATTGTTGTTGCAGTCTATCAATGTTGCTACAGTTGTTACAGGTGTTGGTGTTGTTACATAGCTATGTTGCCGAGTAGCTATGTTGAGGCACATATTAGAGGTGAATTTTCTTATAGTATAGTCTGTGGCATACTCGAACATTTGGTTCTGCTTGGAAAATTCTGTTTCCTGTTTTGTACATTGTTCTAAGGTTACAATTCTCATATTTTCCGAATGAGTTAAGCAAGTTGAATTCTCTTTATTTTCCTTCCTTCTTGTCTTCTGTATGAAACTTCCCCAATTAAACAAGTCCTCTACTTCCGTATCACTTTCTGCTGGTCTACTCTGAAGTTCTTCTTGGACGAATTCCCATTCTTCTATTGTGATGTTTGGATATGCTCGTCGAAATGTTTCGTCCGTGTTTTTAAAATCGAATTTCCACATTTGTCTGATTGAGTGTGGTTCCATTTCACAAGGTAGAAGCTCTACTTTATCTTTTACTGCTGTGAGACAGCCTTTCGTCTCAGCTTCCATGAAATACATACGATATGCATCATAGATCCAAACCGAACTGGATGTCGAGCAGTCTTTGAAGAGTAAGTAGTCTGGTTTATTTACAGTAAGACAATAACGGGTTTTGTTGGAGACGAAACTGATGGACTGATCCGGTGAATGTTCGAATTGTTGTTGCGTGTTTGGCCAGATGCCTAATTCGTGCCATTTCGACGCGTTAAATGGTGGCACGCGTGGCATTAAGAATAGTGGATTGTTAACTGCTGACGTTGTCACCACATACCCTAGTAGAACAGGATAACTTCTAGATATCTTTAAGATATCTTCCTATCTTATTACTGTCTCGTTAAATAAAGAAATCTTAAAGATATCTAGAAGATATATGTAATTAGATATCTTCTCGAGATAGATGGTAACTATCTGTAAGATATCTCATAAAAGATATCTTTCTTCAGTTTGTGTGAACAGAAAAACAACTTGTAAAAGCAAATTTGTTTAAGTGAAACCAACGTAAGTTAGGCTTATTATCAAATGTAATTTCTTCAATTTTAAGTTATAAATATGCGAAAAACATGCATTGCGACTTGATTTTAAATACTAACAAAGGATGTGTTACATTCAGGCCAGTGACGTTCAGGCCAGCGACATTCAGGCCAGTCCCCGGCCACTGGCCTGAACGGGAGACATTCAGGCCAGTACCAGGGGACTTTCAGGCCAGTAAAGTATAGCCACCCTACTACCCTAATAACTCTAGTCTTAAATGAACAGGGTAGGCCTATGTAGAGACTCAAGACCGCTCAAGACTTTGAAAATGAAAATTTACCTACTGCCGCCACTGGCCTGAAAGGATTTGGACATTCAGGCCAGTGGCCGGGGACTTTCAGGCCACTGGCGTGAACGTCGCTGGCCTGAACGTCACTGGCCTGAATGTCCGGGACCCCACAAAATTATGTTTCAATAGATTCATTACATTTAGCAACTGGGAAAAATTGCTCGGAAAAATCCTTAGTCAGACTAATATTAGAAAACACGCTAAATATGTACGTAAATAAAAATTTTGCACTATAACTGTTAATGTGCATGACATTTTAAGAATGTATTTTAAAAAAGGTACCCTAATATCGTACATAACAACCCCACTTAAAAAGATTAAAAGTTAGATCACACCACAAACCGGAAGAAAAATTTGTATGCGTACGTTAAGAGATAATTACCTTACTTATGTGTGATATAAAAGCGCTTTCTCATCAATCAATAAAGTAACAAACT
This sequence comes from Daphnia pulicaria, assembly GCF_021234035.1. Taxonomy (NCBI): domain Eukaryota; kingdom Metazoa; phylum Arthropoda; class Branchiopoda; order Diplostraca; family Daphniidae; genus Daphnia; species Daphnia pulicaria. The sequence continues at coordinate 23,837,306 of NC_060918.1, read as the reverse complement.
ATTCTCTCAAAACTGAGAAAAAATATACATAATTAATGTGGCGTGCTGGTATCGCATTCGACTGCCACGCAGTTGATCCGGGTTCAAATCCCGGTAAAGACAAAGCTTCTATAAGTGAAATATCAGTATAAAAGTGTCTGAAATCAGTAAAAACTGCAAAAGAATGAAAGAAATACTGAGAAGGGAATATTAGGAAGGCATAAGTAAATAGTAAATACTTTATTAATTTGCTGTCTCGTACATGTCTTAAAGAAGATATCTTCAAGAGATGACATTTAACTACTGCAAAGATATCTATAAGATAGCTATCTAATAGATGTATTCCTGTCTGAAAGATATCTAAAAGATATCTTGTTCTACTAGGGTATTCTTTATTCTCGAATTTTTCATCGAATTCAGTCGGTGGAAAAATTGAAAGTGGGTTGATATGTCCCCAGGCGAGTGACAGTGAGTGATCGCCTGTTTCAGGTTCTGCTGTCTGTCGCTTAAATCGTGCTCGTTTTAGAAGCATTGGGGGAAAGTATTTCTCCACGTTATCTCCAAAAACCACATAGGTATCTGGAATGCCTGTGACTTTATAGGCGTTGTTAATATTTGTACAGATAAATGTTGGCTTTGGGTCGAACAAAATTTCTATCTGCTTTTCGGAATCCAATAATCTGCCTGTCCTTGTTAGGTTTAACGTCTTCTTGTCGGTTTCCACGGTGATAAGTGATAGTCGGCCCATACTGATGAATTGTGTTTTCGGCTTACAGTTGTTGGCGCTGTAGCCTTGGTTTGGCTTATGCCATACTAATGTGTTGTGATTGATGAATAGTTTCTCGGCTTCGAGAGACACATTATGCGCTCCAAATGGGGATAGTATGGGTCCATTTTTATTTTCCTGTCGTAATTCTATATCCTGAGCTAAACAATTCACTACGGAGTATTCCGTTATTGACATCCATTTTCCTTGTCCGTTGGGCTTCTGAATGTAACTATACGTTTTACCATTTACTACGTTTCTATTTCCTGCGCAGTTCAATTGTAGCTTCATGTCCCAACACTCTTTGGGATCTACTGATTTGGTGGTGTGGAAATGTTCTGTATCGTAAGATCCAATCCAAAAAGAACCTGTGATTCTTTTGGTTTCTATCCATTGTGAACATACTAGTCCTTGTAACTTTAAGACTGTGTCCATTGTAGTCACTATTTTATAGCTAACTGGTTTGCTCATAGATTTATAACCGTCCTCTTTAGCGTTATGAAGTTTAAAACAATATTCAGGGTCAGTTAGGTCAAGAAGTCCGCGAGTGACTGGTTTTGTGCAATCGCATATCGAAATTTTAATAGGGGTGCTCGGTGCGAAGATAATCAACAAGTAGTATATAGACAACATGATGTTTGATTCCATCTATATGGGAAAACACATACTTATTACTAACGTTATGTTTAATTTCTACGTCTTAAATTGTATCTATGATTTACTACAATAGGAGTCTGCACATTAGTGGTAGAGTTTGATGTGTTTGGAATTGTATCCGATTGGTGTTGCTGCTTTTTAGGTTTTCGGCCTCTATGTTTAGGAATATTTACTGCATTTTGTTTAAATAGACGCGGACGTCCTATTTTACGTTTAGGAATCACGTCTACATTGGTTCCTTTTCGGGGTCTGCCTCTGCGTTTAATGACCTTTGCTTTAGTCTCTGCGAAAACTATTTCATTAGGCCGTTCAGATACTAATTTTAATCGATTTACATGTACTATGAACTTAGTTACGGCTTCAGCCTCGTCTGTTATTTTAGTTATCTCGTAATTTAGATCCGAGACCTTTCTGGAGATTATAAACGGTCCTATCCATCTATTACTAAATTTTCCTGTGGTTGCGTGTGCTTTTAACAATACGTGGTCGTTTATTTTATACACGATTAATTTACTTCCTTGATCGTATAGTTGCTTTTGTTTTCCTTGTACCTTTCGAAGATTTTCCCTAGATAGCTCTAAAGCTGTATGCCATTGTCTTTCGTAATCGTCGTCGTCGTCGTCAAAAACTGGTATGTCTTGGTTTACTGAGATGTCATTAGGTATCACTGGATCGCGTTTAAAGAATAGATAAAAAGGACAGCTATTAATGGTTGTCTGTTGCGAAGTGTTATAAGCAAAAGTTACAAAATCGAGATATTGATCCCAAGATTCTGGTTTTTCGTTTACATAACAAGCAAGCATGTCACATAATGTCCTATTAAATCTTTCTACCAGACCATCGGTCTGTGGATGATAACTTGTTGTCTTTATTTGTTGGATTTTAAATAATAAACAGATGCTCGAAATTAGTTTCGAAAGAAAATTTGTTCCTCTATCCGTCAGTACTCTTTGCGGGGGACCGAATTTGGTATAAACCTTTTTCACTAGGTTTTCAGCTATAGTATGCGCTTTCTGATTTTTCATTGGAATCGTCATTACGTATCTACTCGCGTAATCGGACAGAACTAAAATGTACTTGTTTCCATTGCTACTTTCCGTGACCGGTCCTACTATGTCCATTGCTATTTGTTCCCAAACTCTTTCGACTGGGGGCAATGGCTTAAGTGGGGCTTTATTTGACCCGTAGGCTTTACGTTTTGCACATGTGATGCAATTGCCCACATATGACTTTACGTCGTTGCCTAGTCCGGGCCAATGGTATTGGCGTTTTATTCTTGCTAGGCTTTTTGCTATCCCTAAATGCCCTGCTAGCATGTGATCATGGTTCATTTTTTAAATATCTGGTATCTTCTCTTTGGGTACTACTATTTTCCCATCGAATGTTACTAACAGTCCTGAATTATCGAAATGGAAATCTTGTGTTGCTTTATTATTGCGCTGATTTAGTTCTAAAATTATTCCCTTGCAATAGTTATCATTATTTTGTGCTACTATCCAACTATTCTGCGTCACTTCTGGTTTCATTAATATTGCACCTAATGTGGGAAGTGGTTGTCTACTAAGCGCGTCTGCGTTTTGGTTCTCCTGGCCAGGTCGGTAAATAATATTCATATCGTATTCATTCATCTCGTACCTCCATCGGGCTAATCTTCCGTGGGGATCTTTTTTCTTCTTTAGTGCTTCTAACGGCTGATGATCTGTAAAAACTTTGAATGTTCTTCCATATAAGTATGGTCTAAAATGCTCAAGTGCGTGTACGATTGCTAAACATTCTTTCTCTGAAATGGGATAGTCTTGTTCTCTTTTGTCCAAATGTCTTGAGGTATATGCTATAACAACCTCATGTTCTCCATGTAATTCTGTCGGATCCGATTCGTTTGGGGGTATATTTTGTACCTGCGCTAACACTGCACCTATCCCATATCCTGAGGCATCCGCGTAGACTAGAAATTCCCGGGTAAAATCGGGATACCTTAGAAGGGGGTTACTGGTTAGGCATTCTTTGATACATTGAAAGGCGTCCCTCTCTTTCTCTCCCCATTCCCACTTTGAAGTTTTCTTCGTTAGTTCTGTCAAATTGTGTGCTTTTTCTGCGAATTTACGCACGAATTTCCTATAATAATTTACCAATCCCAAGAATGACATCAATTGTTTTACGTTGTTCGGTTCAGGGTAGTTCAGAATGGAAACGATTTTACCTACATCGGGGTGGAATCCCTTAGCTGTAATAATGTGTCCTAAATACTTAATTGTTGTTTTAAAGAAGTCACATTTACTTAGTTTCAACTTGAGTCCTTCTTTTGCTAGCAGGTCAAATACGGTCCTTAAGTGTCTGATGTGGTCATCTTCCGTTTTACTAAAAACGATGATGTCGTCCAGATAAACTAGTACAAACTCGTAAAGGGCATCCTGAAGAACGTTATTCATTTCACGCTGGAAAGTACCAGGTGCATTGCATAAGCCGAAAGGCATGCGATTGAACTCGTAGAGTCCATATTCGCATATAAATGCGGTTTTATATTTATGTTTTTCCTCAATTTCAATTTGCCAATAGCCACTTAGCAAATCCAGCGTTGAAAAGAATTTCGAGCCATGAAGGCTATCGATAATTAGTTGAATGTTCGGTATAGGATATCTGTCCTTGACGGTTACACTGTTTAATGGACGGTAATCAACACAAAATCTCATCTGACCTTCCTCTTTTTTCGCTACTAATAAAATAGGTGAAGCATAAGGGCTAGTACTGGGTCTGATTATCTTATTTCGCAACATATCTTCGATCTGTTTTTTAACTACCAGTCTCAATCGTTCAGGGGTACGACGCATTGGCATGACGTTAGGCAATTGTGTTGTCCGTATTGCATGTTTTACTGATTTTGCAGTTCCTAATTCATCGATGTTTTCGGTGAATAGGAAAAAATTGGTCATTAATAGGTTCTTCAAATTTTCGCGGCTACCTTCTGGTACATGTTCTAATTCGAATTGTGGAGGCCTAACCATACTGATAGAACATATAGGTAAAGGTGGTATTACTAAAGTTCGGAGTTCGTTTTCGTGTTTATAACTGATACTCCGATCGCTAGGACTAATAACAATTTCATGTGCTGCTAAAAAATCGTATCCTAGTATACATCCTTCGTCTAAGTCTGCAATGACAAAAAATTGATGAGTAAAAGGGTGTCGTCGTGCTAGTCTAACATTTAACTCGTATCGCCCTATTGGTTTAACTATTTCACCGGATACTGTTCTAAATAATTGCATGTGCGGATCAGAGACCTGTATCTCCTTTATATCGTTATATGGAATACGTATTAATAAGCGGTGTGCTAAGAAGCTAGCTGCGGCACCAGTGTCGATTAGTGCCTGTGTCTTTAAAGTATTAAACTGTACGGGAATTCTCATTAACTGAGCTATGCTAGAGATTATAGGTAAAGTATATACAGGGGTTGTGGTCAACAAGCCTATTGTCGCTGTTGTTGCGTCTCCGGTGGGTTCGTGCGGCATTCTCTAGCGTAATGTCCACGTTTACCACATGCATAACACTCGATTTCTCGTCTGGTCCTATTGTCACGTTGAGAGTTGTAGCTTCCTGTTGTACGTGGTCTTGTGCCCGTATAAGGAGCTTGGCGGTAATTAGGGTTATTGGATGTTCTATCTTGAAATTGTCTAGGACGAGGGTATGGGGTATTTTCGGGAAAACGCCTGCGAAATGAATCGTTATTTGTACGGTGGTAATGGTTCCTATCTGTTTGGTTACTACTAAAATTTTGTCGTGGCTGTGTTTGATCGTGACGGGAACGGGAATCAATAGTTTGCTGATACCTATTTCCAACTGGACTACGTGAACGGTAATAAGTGTTGTCCCTACCTCGCTCTCGGGAGTAATTATTGTCCTGACTGGGTCGATGATGAAGGGGTTGTTGAAAACGTATACGGCTCTCTGAATTCGAACGTCTTCGATCACCGGAAGGTGACCGGTGTCTGTTATAGGCTTCGGTAATGGCCACTGTAGGCAGGACAACTGCTGGTGTTTCCTGTTGGGGGGTGGGATCGATATTTAGTTCTGCTAATTGCTTTTCAAGTTTCGAAAGTTTATTTTTTTGTCTCTGGAGCTCTATGTCTTGCTCGCCTTCGTGGGCCGAAATACCTGCAATTGTTGCTTTTAGACTTTTGTCCTCATTCTGCTCCATTCTATTTACTATAGTCTCTGCTGCATAAACTATTTCGCAAACATCTTCGTATGAGCTATTCACATCAATTCTGGTCCATACTACCTGCACTATTTTTGGTAACAAACCTTTCAGCAATATTTTTTGTTTTGCTTCTCCTCTAATTTTCCTAAGGGATCTAGCCAGAACTATGGCTTCAGGGGGTGCAATTGTCTCATCAAGAACGATTTCTTTTCCATGAATAATGTCATACAAATGATTAAGTCTCGAGACATATGTCTGGGTACTTTGATCAGTCGTTTGTTTCAGTTCATTTAGTTGTTTCTTAAGGTTCTCGATCTCTGTTTCTGTTAAAAATCTGTTAATGAGAGCTTTCTCCCACGCATCGTAATCTTCCTTATCTGCGGCGTGATCTATGTATTCGCTGTGCCAATCCGCGGCATCACCTCTTAATCTGTCTGAAAAATATTTAATTTTATCTTTGGCGCTCCAGCCTGCACTTTGCGCTACTCTTTCGGCGTCTTTCAACCAATTATTTATTAGTTGATCTCCTCTTTTCCCTTTGTATACGGGAATCGATTTTCTTTCATCTTGTGAGTACAGTTCACGGAGGTGACTCTTAGTCAACGGTACATTGTTTGGATCGGGGGAAGGTGCTCTCGGGCCCTGCTGTTGGTTTAAAGGGTTTTGTATAGGAGCGGTCGGCGGTGTTGGAGGAGTTGGAGGAGTCGGAGTCATGTTTGGGGGTTGAGTGATTTGTGCTGTCTGTAGCGCTAACTGTTGTTGTAACGTAGCTATATCTAAGTTTAGTCCTTTGTTTGTTTGCCTTAAAGAATCTACTGATAACTCTTTTGTGGCAACGTCTTGTTGTAATTTTGTTAATTGGCTAGTTAATTGTACGTTTTGGTCGCTTAGATCTGTCAAGTTAGTTAAGTTATCGTTGATAGTCTTTTTTAACTCCGCGTTCAATTGCAAATTCTTGTTTTTTTAGTTCTAATAGTTCGCTGTCAACTGTTTTATACGAGGTCTCTAGTGAGTCGTGTTTAATACTTAACGCGTTGTATCCGTCAACGAGTTGTTTTATTTTCTCTTTTGAATCGTTTTCTAGCTGGTTTAAAGTATCGTTAAGATTCTGAATATACTCGTCCCTCTTTGATAAACTGTCTTCCGCTTTTCCTAAATCCCTTTTTACTGCTTCGTACTCGTTAAAAAATGATTTATTTTCTCCACTTGCTTGATGGGCGTCTACCTTACTATTTAGTTCTGTTATCCGAGCTCCTTGTTTAAGATTGGAAAGTTGTAGATTTTCTACTTCTGCTGTTAACCTAGTATTATCGACAAGACAATCTGTTAACTTCTTAGAAAAATCTCGTCTTACGTTGTCGACTTCTTTCTCAGTCCTTTCTTTTTCGTTCGCTACCTGTAACTCAAGGCTCTTTGCATAGTTTTCCAGATATATTTGTTTAAACAATAACTCACGTTTAAATAACTTAAAAGCTTTGGTTCTAAAATCAACTTCTTTGCTGTGCGCAGTTTTAATTTCTTGTACTATTGGATCGAAAGTTAAAGGATCGGCTTTTAGCTGGGTAAGGTAAGTTGTAAGGTTGTCTACTACTCTATCTCTCGCATCTCCAGTAATATACTGAGAACCACCTAATTCTTTCTTATAAAGTTCGTACGTATATTGTTTTAGCGAATTATAGACTTTACTTGATATTTCTTTCTTCTTCGCGAGTGTATCGCTTCTTGTTACACGTCTGGTGGAAGAACTATCTGCGACGTCTTGAGAAAGTTTAATTAAGTTATTCCACTCTAACAAAAATTTCTCTCTAATCTGCAAAACATTGTGTGGAAGTGAATTGGTATACTGATCTTCGTTTAAATCGATCTCCCCTATCAGGGACTCGTTTAACACAGAAAAAGATGTATCGCTAGAAGGTACAGTGGGAGTCGTCATTCACTTACTCTTTCTGGTGTAATCTGCTTCTTCCCTCGGCGGTTGTGAAGTATGTGAAGTGTGTGAAGTATGTGAAGTTAAACTGAATGTTCGTAACCAAAAAAAACTGGCACGTTCACCAATTTGTGATGATACACAATAAAAGAAGAGAGACTTGTGGCTATGTTTATTGTTACCTGGGGCTTACAGCTGCCGGTACGACTCTGCCGGGAACAGGCAGAGGTCGGGCTTATATATTGGGGGAGACAATCGAAGAGAGAAAGCACAGGAAGGAAGGTGTCTTAGAAGGAAGTACTAGACAATCACAGGATGTCTAGTACTACTAGACAATCACAGGATGTCCGGGATATTGTACAGGTTGTCTTAGACCATAACATCCGGTAAAGGAGGATAAAGAGTGGGAGAGGTGAATCGTCACATCCAATACACTATTTCAAGTCTTTAAAATCAATGAATCTATTAAGACACTCATGAAGGAAAAGAAATAGAAATAAGAGTTGATAGAAAATCTTCCGGGAAGTGAAAACACAACTTCAATGAATTTGAAATGACGATTCTGATTGTTTTACAAGGTTAAACAAATTTCCTGTTACACGATATGTTAATTCGATGTCCATTACACTATTTAAAGTCTTTAAAATCAATGAATCTATTCAGACATGCATGAAGGAAAAGAAATAGAAATAAGGGTTGATAGAAAATCTTCCAGGAACTGAAAATCACTACTTCAATGAATTTGAAATGACGATATAAATTGTTTTACAAGTTTAAACAAATTTCTTGTTACATGATATGTTAATTCGATGTCCAATACACTATTTAAAGTCTTTAAAATCAATGAATCTATAAAGACACTCATGAAGGAAAAGAATTAGAAATAAGAAATGATAGAAAATCTTCCAGGAAGTGAAAGTACAACTTCAATGAATTTGAAATGACGATTCTGATTGTTTTACAAGTTTAAACAAATTTCCTGTTACACGATATGTTAATTCGATGTCCATTACACTATTTAAAGTCTTTAAAATCAATGAATCTATTCAGACATGCATGAAGAAAAAGAAATAGAAATAAGGGTTGATAGAAAATCTTCCAGGAACTGAAAATCACTACTTCAATGAATTTGAAATGACGATATAAATTGTTTTACAAGTTTAAACAAATTTCTTGTTACACGATATGTTAATTCGATGTCCATTACACTATTTAAAGTCTTTAAAATCAATGAATCTATTCAGACATGCATGAAGGAAAAGAAATAGAAATAAGGGTTGATAGAAAATCTTCCAGGAACTGAAAATCACTACTTCAATGAATTTGAAATGACGATTCTGATTGTTTTACAAATTTCAAGGGTTTCCCTGTTACAGGATATGTTAATCGATGTCCAATACACTATTTCAAGTCTTTAAAATCAATGAATCTATTAAGACACTCATGAAGGAAAAGAAATAGAAATAAGAGTTGATAGAAAATCTTCCGGGAAGTGAAAACACAACTTCAATGAATTTGAAATGACGATTCTGATTGTTTTACAAGGTTAAACAAATTACCTGTTACACGATATGTTAATTCGATGTCCATTACACTATTTAAAGTCTTTAAAAATTTGTACTTTTTTCAACAAACTTGCACTTTCGCCAGCAGAGGGCGCCCAATTTCGCCAAATTTTGAAGTGGAAAACTTTGAGGTATAGGGAAGGGTTCTCTGAGTAGGTTTGATTGTAAATTATTCTTTATATTCGCATAGAGTGAAAAATTCTGCATCTTTTGGCACAAAGAAAAAGATTTTAGCTTGATTTTTAGTATTTTTTGTAAATTTTGGAAAACGCCGTATTTAACACGGCGCATATGGGGGGAAAACGGGTGTACCTAATAAACTGAACGATACCGTAGCGCCGTGGGGGTTAATCCTACGACAACTTCATGTGTAGAAAAAATGTAGATCATCATTAGATCTACTCAGGGCCAAAAGGAAAAAAATCTAGCCCAAGCGGTTCAAGAGTTATTGCATTTTTCTAGGACACGTAGTGCCATAAGAATGCATTGAAAATAGGGGGGTGTACCTAATAGTTTGGTGGGTACTGTATATGATAGGAAAGGTCTCCACCTAGATTTGGAAATATATCAGGCTAGATGTTTGGGACGTTTTTTTGGTATTTCTTCAATACCAAGGCAACCTATCACATATAATGAATTTTCTCTTATAATTATAGTGAAATAGAGTATTCTACACTACCATTACATGTGATAGGAAAGGTCTCTACCACGATTTGGAAATATTTCAGGCTGGATGTTTGGGACGTTTTTTTTTTATTTCTTCAACACCAATGCAACCTGTCACATGTAATGAATTTTCTTTTTTAATTATTTAAAAACTGAGTATTCTACACTGATTCAACACGAAAAATACCATTACATGTAATAGGAAAGGTCTCCACCACGATTTGGAAATATATCAGGCTAGAACTTTGGGACTTTTTTTTGTTTTTTCTTCAACACCAATGCAACCTGTCTCATATAATGAGTTTTCTCTTATAATTATTTTATAATAGAGTATTCTACACTGATTCTACATGAAAAATACCATTACATGAGATAGGAAAGGTCTTTACCACGATTTTGAAATATTTCAGGCTAGCTGTTTTGTACGTTTTTTTTTTTTATTTCTTCATCACCAATGCAACCTGTCACATGTAATGAGTTTTCTCTTATTTTTAGAATATTATTACCTTTATAAATGATAGAAAAGGTATCCAGCATACTGTGCTGTGCTGTGCTGTGCCTGGAAGAATTTCTTCTTCTTTCTATTTCATAAACATTATACATGTTTTTATGAATTCATTGATTCAATTAACTTTAAATGGGGTATTGGACATTGATTTACATATCCTGTAAGAATAAATCGATTTGAATAAGCGAAACAATAAATATATCAAATTCAAATTTATTGAAGTGGTGTTCCCAGCTCGCCAAAGCAGTAATTTTGATTTTTCTTCGACGCAAATGCAAGATACAACTTATAAGGAGTTATCTTAGTTTTATTGTAGAATAGCATATTTCACCCTTATACAGTATGATAATTACCTTTATAAATGATAGAAAAGATATCCAGCATGCTGTGCTGTGCTGTGTATTTTCCTAAAACTGTTTCTTCATGAATTGCTCTATGAATTTATTGATTCAATAGACTTGAAATGGTGTATTAGACATCGATTAACATATCCTGTAAGAAAGAAATGTTTTGTTCGTGAAACCATCAATATAGCTCCTTCAAACTCATTTGAAGTAGTGTTTCACAGTTCCTTGAAGAGTTTCCATGATCCCTCTTTTCTAAAACTATTCCTTCATCATTTGTATTATGAATTCATTAATTCAATGAACTTGAAATGGTGTATTAGACATCGATTAAAATATTCTGTAAGAACGAAATGTTTTGTATTCGTGAAACAATCAATATAGCATCTTCAACTCATTGAAGTAGTGTTTCACAGTTCCTGGAAGAGTTACCATGAACCCTCTTTTCTAAAACTATGCCTTCATCATTTGTATTATGAATTCATTGATTCAATGGACTTGAAATGGTGTATTAGACATCGATTAACATATCCTATAAGAAAGAAATGTTTTCTATTCGTGAAACAATCAATATTGCATCTTCAACTCATTGAAGAAGTGTTTCACAGTTCCTGGAAGAGTAACCATGAACCCTCTTTTCTAAAACTATGCCTTCATCATTTGTATTATGAATTCATTGATTCAATGGACTTGAAATGGTGTATTAGACATCGATTAGCATATCCTGTAAGCATTTGAAATTTTTCTGCCATCATTTTTGTGATTTCAAGACTTTAAGGTCACACCAAAGTCAATACTCAATACCAAAATGAAAACTAAGTCTCAAAAGATTTAAGGGACTGGCCTCTATTACCTAGGTCTCAAATATTCAAAAACCAAAATAAATTTCAAAAGTTAAGAGCATTTGAAGTTTTTTCTGCCATCATTTTTGTGATATCAAGACTTTACGGTCACACCAAAGGCTAAGTACTCAACACTTAAATAAAAACTAAGTCTCAAAAGATTCAGGAGACTGTCCTCTATTACCTAGGTCTCAAGTATTCAAACACCAAAATAAATTTCAAAAGTTATGAGGATTTGAAGGCATTTTGATTGCATTTGATCGGTATTGATTCCGCTACCGATATATTAACAACCCTGGAGACAACTAAACTGATTTCTCCTGAGTTTTAACTGACACTTACTGAGAGACCCCTGACAAAAAATGCAGTCATTTTCGTCGGCATTGAGATGAGTCAAGCACGTGTGTCTCAGCCAGGGTTGGACAGAGCGCGCTCAATTTCCGCTCCGATCACCCGATCGATCAGCGATCACTGAGCGGTGATTTGATCGAATGAACAACCCAAAAAGGGGATCGTGATCGGATCGATGCGAATTATCATCCCGATCAAGCTTCTTTTTACACTGAGACTCTCAGTGTAAAAATCACGATTGTGGATTTATTTCCGAAAAATATCGCATCGTTTATTCAGAAATTCGCCTTATACACGAAAAAGTTTTTGGCTGACTGCCTTAGCCTATTAATGAACAATAAAAAATTTTGCAGATCCACAGAAAAACAGTGGTGGAAACGAATTTCAATCCAATTTTATCAAGAAAATTAAAACAAAAATCAAATGTTGCTTGCTGTCTTCAACGAAGTTTTTATCTTGTTGCCTCTTGGTCTTGGTGCTGGCTGGTACAACCCTAATATTGAAAAATAAGATCAGCGTCTTAAATTCACGGCATAAAGTAATTAGTGGTAATTAGTACTACAATTATATTTCAAACGCGTGAACTTACAGGAATGGAAGGCGTGATATCTAGGATCGGCTCCTTCCCAACCGGGCTTTCCAGGATCGTCGACGACGGAAGCGGCTGTTGATGGCTTCCGTGTAGTGGTACTGACAGGAGCGGATGTAACAGTCTGTGTAGTAGTTCTGACTGTGGTGGTGGTGACGGTAGTGGCAGGGCAGCGAGGATCGCTTGAACCTGGAACACATATGGGAGGAGAAGTAGGACATCTTGGATCTGAGGATTCTGGAGTACAAGTGAATGGTGGTTGTGTTGTTGTTGCTGTCGTTGGGCAGCGAGGATCGTTTGTTCCAGGAATACATCTCGCGGGTGGCTGAGTTGTTGCCGCTGTTGTTGGACAACGTGGATCATTCGATCCGGGAATGCAAACAAATGGACGCTGCGTTGTGGTTGTGGAAGTCGTGGATGGCGGTGGTGGGCAACGCTGATCCTTGGTTCCCGGTTTACATACCAGAGGCGGTTGCGTTGTTGCGACTGTTGTTGTTGGGCAGCGCGGATCCTTTAAATCGGGGGTACAAATAAAAGGACGCTGTGTTGTAGTAGTCGGGCAACGAGGATCAGTCGACCCGGGTATGCAAACTAATGGTGGTTGTGTGGTGGTGGTGGTGGTAGTAGTTGTTGCTACTGTTGATGGCGGTGTAGACGGTGTCAGTGGACACAGTGGAGATCCCGGTGTACAAGTTGGAGGTGGTTGAGGACAGCGAGGATCTTTGGATCCAGGCACGCAAATCTGAGGCGCTTGCGTTGTTGGGATTGTTGTTGGACAGCGGGGATCATTCGATTCAGGAGTACAAATCAAAGGTCGCTGAGTTGTGGATGTAGTTGTGATGGGTGTTGTTGGTGGAACTGGTGGGGCTGGTGTTGTCTTTGGGCAGCGTGGATCGGTCGAACCGGGAGTGCAAACTGGAGGTGGCTGTGTTGTTGTGGCAGTGGTTGTAGTTGGACATCTTGGGTCGGTTGATCCAACCACACAGATTGGAGGAGAAGGCGTTGTTGTTGTCCTTTCAGTCGGGCATCTGGGATCGTTTGACCCAGGAAGGCAGACAGGCGGTGATGGCGTTGTAATTTTGGGCGGAGCTGTAGGACACCTGGGGTCGGTAGAACCTGGGAAGCAAACTGGAGGAACCGGAGTTGTTGTAGTGCTGGTTGTTGGAGCAACTGTTGTTGTAGTTGGACACCTTGGATCATTTGATCCAGGATAACATACAGGGGGCGGCTGCGGTGTGGTGGGGCATCTAGGATCTTTGGATTCTGGTCGACAGACCAATGGTGCTGGTGTGGTGATTATAAGTGGACACCTAGGATCGTTCGTTCCAGGAGAGCAATCAGGCAGTGACGGCGTAGTAGTTATTGTTGCGGGGGTGATGCATTTGGGATTCTTTGATCCGGGATAACAGGGAGGAACCGTTGTCGCTTCCGTTGTAGTCGGTAGAACTGGAGTTGCTGTCGTCGGGCATCCCGGGAGATTCGATCCAGGAACACACGGTGGGCGTCCTGTCGTAGTTCTGAGTGGGATTTCAGGTGGGCATTGCGGATTATTAGAACCTGGGACGCAGACGGGAGGTGGACATTGCGGATTGTAAGAGCCTGGGACGCAGGTTGTTGGAGGCTCAGTGATGATTGGCGAACTAGTCGTCGTTGGACATCCAGGCTGATTAGATCCTGGAAAGCAAGTCGGTGGAGTTGGGACAGTTGGAGCTGTTGAGCATCCCGGTGAAGTCGATCCTGGGAAACAACCAGGTGTCGTGAAGGGTGGAGGTGGCAGAGAAGGCAGAGTCGTTACAACAATAGGCCGGCTGGTCGTTGTTGGACATCTGGGATCGTTGGAGCCTGGGAAACAAACAACTGGCGTGACAGGCGGAGCAAGCGTTGTTGATGGCGGAGGTGGAGGGGGACAACCAGGATAATCCGCACCAGGAAAGCAAGGTCTTTGGGTTAACTGTGGCGGACATCTGGGATCTTCGGGTCTCAAGTTGCAGTTGGGGATGCTGACAGGTGATCTGGTCGTTGTTGGGCACCTGTAATCAAACGGATTCGAAAGGCAATCCAGCGGAGTAGTCGCTTCAACCGAGGGCTCTGTTGGTCGCCTTGGCGTCGTCGTCTCTGCGATAGGGGCAATTGTCGTCGTTTGAACGGCCAGGGCGACCGTAGTAGTCGGGCGAGTCGTGACGACGGTGGGCGGTTTGGTCACGACGCTAATCTGCGACTCTTCTTCAACGCAGTTGCGCTGATTGCATGACCCCTCGCAGATGTCAAGGTTACAGGTAAAGTAAACTTCACTTTTCGTTGGGAAGCGGAAGGCCGTGATGTTGGAATAAGTAACAAGCGTTGCATTGCTGTCGCCCACTTGGTCCGTTCGCCGCCAGAAATGCATCAATTTGGGCTTCCTGAATCGATTTAGTTCACATTTAGTCAATTCTAACTGTTAGTTCATCTGATTTATACATACTTGGCGCATCCATCTGTCGATGTGAGTTGCAACTTTAAAGTGGATTCCACGTCAATGCTACTGTCGTCGTAAGCCCAGCAGTCACGAACGGCCATATCGTACAAGCCGTAAAGATCTCTCAGGTAAATGATGAGACTCAGTTCCTCTCCAATTTTCAAGTTACCGTCAATCGGTTTCGTCTGAAATTGCGCAATTTAAAAAAAAATGAAATTTTCGCAGTTCATTTTTTGTAGTTAAGTAATTTCACACTTACGGCGGGATAAACGCCTTTCATAACGTCCATCCAGCAATCCACTTCTCCACTCTTTCCGCTGCTTTGGACATCGAGCATTTCGACAGTCAACGGGCTCCAGGTAACGTATTTGGTGATCCTTTCCGACAGCCGACAACTGATCTTTCGTGATACGTCCCATATTTCCTGATAAATGTGATCTTGTATTAGCGCTAACCCATTTTAATGAAACATAAAATCAAATATTATGGATGTATACCTGAACGATGGGATCCGATTGAAAAATGAGGATGTTGGACTGAGTGCCGTCCACAGCAATTGTCCCGCAACCTTGGGCAGGAACGACGAACGAATACTTTGAGCGGTTGCTACCTAATGCCACGTACCTACGATCGATTGGAGTTGTAACAAAGAAAGAATGGAGATACTTGGTAGTTTTGAAGAAAATTCGAGCCGATTTTTCTCGAGTGCGAAGGAAATGGAAGACGAGGAATCCGTCGTGAAAAAAAAGGTAAATAAATATTTAAATATTTTCGTGTCGGAAATTTTTATGATGAGAGCCCAGGCTTTAGAATAACACGTCGAAAGGAGCGCCGTTGCTTTAAACACATGCATAGATTACCTTCGAAGGTCTGAAACTTCTCTTCTTTATTATTCGTCTATATTTTTTTAGATTTTTCTGAGGACATGATAGAGTCGGCCGAAAGTCTCATTGTCATCGTGATTTCTCAACAGAAGAAGCGTGACTGTGTCGTCTTCTTTTTTTTATTACTACGGCCAAAAAGAGAGAAAAGGATCCATCTACTCGATAAAATGAAAGCCCTTTCTAGCATACTACATGTCCTTGGACAAGGTGCATCCTTCTTTCCCTTTTAATGTAAACATTTTCAACTCTCAATCTATGCTATTTAAATTATTATTAATTTTTTTCAGAAGTTCTAACATCGCGTGATATCAATTCCAGGTTTCTACAGTGACTTTGTGTTGTTGTTATTACTGTTTAGACAAACTACGTACGGAAAATGACATGAAGACATGTCGTGTGAGAAAGTTTTGAAAATCAAAGTGAACAGAACTAGAGGTGGAAGCAGTTCGTGCTGGAGAAAAGCTCACCTATACCAACCTACCTGTTTCATTTCACATTCGAACACGCTTCATTTTCTTTTCCCTGTCGGATATGTTGGACATTATATGTCGCGCACCAAGAAAAGACAACACAACTTGTTTGGGACTCGAAAATTGACAACGATAAAAAAGAAAAAGTCTGAAATGTCGGCAAAAAGGATGTGAAAAGGACTTGGATTATATTAGTATTTTATCGGGGGATTATTCACTAGGTCAAATTTAAAAAAGTTTCCTTGACTTTCTTTTCTGGTCATTCTTTTGTTTGATTGAGAAAGGGTATAGAGTTAATGTGGGGGAAAGTAAGGGAATATTTTGAAAAGATTTGTTTTAAAAAAAAAAAGGTTTACACAGTTCAGGGTTTGGCCGGTGGAATAAAGTTCTTGCACTTTCACATAATATGTTAATGAATGAAAATTTCACGAGATAAGGAACTAGAGAAATGTTGTTGGATTTTTGTGTATACCCTTTGTTGCTCTCGGGGTATTTGAAGAAGCCAGGTGGTTAGATAGGTAGCAATCTTTTTAGTAAGCACAAGCTAAAGCTAAGCCCCAATAATGTCACAAACAAAAAATAGAACAAATAATTATTCTTTATTTCCGACGTGAATTTTTTTTTCCATTTAAGGATCATCATATTCCAGATTCATTTTGCACTGGTGGATTGAGTATCCTTCAAACGGATGACCGGATTACGGGCGTAGCCATTACTCAGGGATCGACTGTTGGACGGTAAGGCGGAAGAATCGAATGAATCGGAGGATCCGTTGGCGGAAGTGACGTTACAGTTGCGGGTGGTTTTGTTGTAATGAAAGGGTAAAATTCCGCGGTGTAATTTGTTGGATTGTTGCACATTTGGAGACAGAGTTCGACTTCGCAAGAAAGTGAAAGTTTCGCACTGTCGGCGATCCTAAACGCCGTCATTGATGCGTGCACGATATTGTCGGTGCGTCGGAAATTTTTCAGCAATTTCGGGCGGAGCGTCCATCCGTTGCTGTCCGTCAGTTGGACTCGATTGGTCAGCCCGTCGGATGCGAAACAGTTCTTGACAAACATGTCGGCGTAGTCTTGAGAGATGTAAAAGAGTAGCGTCACAGGATCTCCGATTTTAATCCGAGTGTCTTGACTGACGGGTGGACCGTCAATTCCAGTGCCAATGACAACTTGCGTTCGGATCTCTTCATTCTTGCCATCGACAACACTCAGCGGAGGCTGAAAAGCCACTGACTGAGTGTCTGACTTGAATAAGCACTGAATTTGTCGGCTGTTCTCCCAGGCTTCTTGATGGCTGTCTTCAATCTGGAATACCAGAACGTTGTGGAAACTGAAATTCAGCTTGCCCGCCACCGATTCAGTCCCGCAACCGTCACCCGGCACCATAAAGACGAACGTGCTTGAGCCGCTACCTTTATGGACGAATCTTTTTTTTTTGGGTAGCATCCATTGGGCCACGAAAGAAAATGCGGAAAGAAAAATGATCAAATCAAAAACCAAAAGCAATTAAGTTCACATTAAAAGGCACACAAAGTTTGGAGTGTGGAAAGCGAAGCGTTAAAAACACGCGATGAAAACGGTCACAATCGACAGCGAAATAAGACAAATAGTTTTTGCGTAGAAATTCCATATTCATTATATAGTCTGTTTTTCGGTTGATATATTGTAATAAATCTCTCACCTGCATTGACTACAGTTACACTTAAAAATATATGTTGTAAAGTCATTAACGTTGTATACGAGTATGTAACAAAAGCATATACACAACGCGAGGAATGCTTCATTTTGCAATAAAATTCTGGACTGCCCATTTTCCTCATCGATTTTTCGCTGAAATAAAATTTTCTTGGGAGTTTTTAAAAATATTGTCCGGCACGCTCTTCTTCTTTGCGAAATTTCTTTTTTTTTAACATTTTTTTTGTTTTTTTCCTTATTTGGGTTTGTTGTCGTTTGAATGAAATGGCTCGCATTTTCTTGGGTATCGCGTTTTTTTTTTTTTTTGAATAATCTTTCTTTTCTTTTGAGCACGTGACCTGACGTACTACCCGTCGTTATGCAATACTTGCCACATGAATACTTTCTAAAAAATTCGCGCCAGATTCCAAAGGAAGATGATAAAAAGGAGCCAGAGGTGGTAGTGATTCAGCTGTTTTTTTTTTTGGTTAGTTGAATGGGGTGGCTTGTTTGGTAATGTCATAATTAGGTGGTCAAAATTGTTGGAAAGAACTTGTTCACAGGCGCGACGCCAACTTGTTCAATCGCTTACTGGCAGTGCTGTATTTAACGGCGAGGAAAACGATGATTGTGATGAGGCCCAGTAATGACGTAATGATGAGTACGGCGCTGGCCGCCAGGGAGAAAGTCGTCACGCAAAAGGTTCTCGTATCTTCGGCGGGCGACAGGGTTCTGCCGCTGAACTCTTGATATTCATCGGGTTGCCGGAAGTATTCGAAGGAAGTTGAAACGGGTTCAACGGCCAAAGCTGCCGGCAAGACTCTGACTGAACGCGTGAGTCTGACTTGGGCAATTTCCATTCGACCGGCGGCCATTTCCGTGCTGCCGTCGACGGAGCGTTTGTTCTTGTTCTGAAGGACTTTACGATCACGTCGGCCATCTCCGCGCTGGAAATGGAACATGTGAAAGGCGTGAGTGGACGGGTCGCCCTTCCAGCTATCGGCGGAGCCTTTTCCTTTTTGGGATTCGCTCGTGGCCACTTTCTCTGTCGAAGCGCGGGACTTGGTTGGGGCGGGAGTCGGGCCAGTGGTCGGACGAGTCGTCTTGGCGGTAGCAGAAGTGACGGGCGAGTCGTTGGATCCTCCTGGAACGAAAATGCATTCCGGATCAAGAGATCCTGGCGGGCAGAGAGTAACTGGATACTGGGAATCCTTGGGAGGTCGATCCAGGCAATCGGGATTGTCAGATCCTTGATAGCAATTCACCGTCTTGGCGGCTGGAGTTGTGACCGGCGGAATCTTGGCTGGCGGAGCAGTGGCTGGCGGAGCAGTGGCTGGCGGAGCAGTGGCTGGCGGGGCAGTCGCTGGTGGAGCAGTTGCCGGCGGAATCCTGGCAGGCGGAAGTGGGGGAGATGTCGGGCAGCGGGCATCGTTCGATCCTGGTTGGCAAACGTAAGGCGTGACTGGTGGAGGAGGTGGCGGCTCCAGAGTCGTTGTAGGAGGCGTGATGTTTGGCGGCAATGTGACTTTCGGTTGAGCTGGAACAAAGCACCGCGGATCATTGCTGCCGAATTCGCATTCCGGTTCGCTAGCAGCTGGAACGGGATTGTAGACCTGCTTGTAAGGCGGCAGCGGAGGCAGGTAATCCAACGATGGCGGTAGATAGTCGAGCGTAGGTAGCAGGACTTCATTTTGGACAGGTGGTGGTGGCTGTGTCGGGGCCGGTGTAGTGACAGGCGCCAGTGTTCGGATGACTGTCGGAGAAGTTGGCGGAGGTGGTGGCGGGGGAGTAGTAGTGTAAGTCGGCGTCGTCGTGACACGAACGGTCGTGACTGGAGCTGTCACTGGAGCAAATGTCGGCGCTGGAGTCCGTGGGGGAGCAAGAGTCGGGAACAAAACGACAACCGGTTGAATGGTTGTGGGTTTGACGGTGGTCGTGTCCGCCTCTGGTAAGAGTACGCCATCAGAAGGATCATTTTCTTCCGGTTGGCAAGGATTGGGCTCGCAAGCTCCTTTGCAGATTTCCACGTTGCAGCTCGTGAAGACTTGCATATTGTCCGGGAAGGAAAAGGCCGAAACGGCCGACCATTTGACTAAGCTTCCGGCGTAGGGTCCAGTAGTGGCACGATCTTTGGCGAACGGGCCCAGCAGTTTGGCTTTCATCACGCAGCCTTGAGCGTCCGTCAGTTGGACGCGGAAGGCCGTCGGATCGACCAGCTCCGGGGTGGAGTGAGCGTAACAATCGCGAACTTGCAGGTCCATTTCAGCCGATGGATCGTTGATTCCGACGACCAGTGAAAGTTGTTCACCGATGCGAACGGCCGAATCAATCGATTTCGACGTCGGCCATTTCCCCTTCTGCAAATCCATCCAGACTTCAACGGCGTCGTCTTTGGCGTCGGTGAATTTGGCCTCGACGGCCTCCAACATGTCGATCGTCAGCGGGCGGACGCTGACCGTCTTGGTCACGCGATCAGTCCAGCGGCAGTTGAGTTTCTGGGCCGAGTCCCAAATCTCTTGGACGACGGCGTCGTTCTGAATGACGATGACGTTGGAAGCGATTTTCATGCCGCCGTCGGCGTCGTTGTTTGTGCCGCAGCCCTGCATCGGCACCACAAAGCTGAAGCGTGCCACATTGCTGTTGGCTCCCACGTACCTGATTTTTTGGTTGTGTTATTTTGAGGGGGGGGGGGGGGCGGACGGTGGGGGGGTGAATTCAAGGGGGCCCAGGTGTAAGAGAGAGACGGAAGAGAGAGGAAGGTGTGTGTGGGGAGAAGGAAAGAGGCGGAAAACGGGAAAAGGAAAGGAATGTTTGATTGAGATTTAAAAGCTCGAAGCTCAGTGGTTTTTAAATAGTATCAAACTAACAACGGATGGATTTATATTGCGATTATTTGATTTCTTTCTTTCTTTTTTTTGTTCTCGAAAACAGTCAATGGCGTCACGATAGAAAACAAAATAGATAGTGACAGGCAAGATAAGAAGGTCGAACACTACGGTTCACTGTTTCGTTGGTTTTTTAAGATCAAAAGCGTTTTTAAAAAAGACAATTTAAATCATTTTCCTTTGGCCGGTTTCAAAAAGTGAACGCAAAATGAACGGGCAAGCGCCTCTATAGGCTTTAAAAACTAATGAAATCAACCGACAAAGGAAACACACAAATGTGCTAATGAAAAAAACAAAATAATCATTTCCTACCTGCAAGCCGGATCGGAGAAATGTCCTTTGCTGAAAATGATGCCATCAAAGGGTAGATCAAACTCGACTTCGACGCTCATGCCACTTTTGGCGCACTGCACCTCCATTTTGCTGATTTGGGGCATGTTCATCATCAGGGGAACGCTCCGCACTCCCTGAAATAATTGGTTAAGCAATCTCAAATATAGTTTTATACATTTACTAGTTTTATGACATTGGCAACGGTTAAGTGGCATCGACAATAAGGTTCAGTGACCCACAAAATTAAACAAACACACGAGACTTTCACGCAAACGAGTGCCAAAATTGCGCGCACCTTCCTGTGCTTCTGCGAGTCCAAACCAACAAAAATGGCGATAGGGAAAACCCGACGGGAGCAGACGCTTAACAACAATTTCATAAAGAAAAAAAGAGAAAGGTTTTCTTTTCTCTTTTTCACTATGTATACACATATATATTTGGTTGCCAAAAAAAAGAGCGAACTATACTGCCGGGGAAAAAGTGGCGATCTGTCGAGGTGAAATTATACGCGTCTGCCTTCTCCTCCTCCTATTATAATCGGCCGTATCAATTGAGCCCAAATGGCTCGACGCCAACTCGGTGTCACCGTCCTACATTGAATTGGCGCAACCCTCCGCATTCACGCAGCGTGACGTCCGAAAAATCTTCCGCCGATTTCGCAAATGTACCGCCGGGTTCACTGGCAGCAGCAGCTGTGCAGATGACCCACATAGGGAACCATTAAAAAAATAAAATAAAGAGGATGCGTGGGTGCATCATCTCTTCTATGCCGAGCGTTGAAATCACCCAACAAAGAGTCAACCATTTACGGTCGAGACTGTGCATGTGGATGTTCGCCCCAATGTCTATAGTGTATATACGAGGGAAAGTTGTTCTGCCGACCATCCAACAAGTTGCCGAGATCTTCGTTTTTTATTCTTTGGTTGCAGGTGTGCCAAGAATCGTGACTTGTCACTTGTTAGCATTCATTTCTTTCTTTCTCTCTTCCAAGTCGGTCTCGTTAGACACTAAGCTAAAAAAAAAATACCACCGGGAAAGATAGTTGACTTATTCAACCTCCATTTTCTGCAATGCCAATCAATTGTAGACAACTCGTTTTTCTTCCTGTCTGACTGGCTAGCCGAGAGAAGAGAAAGAAAAAGGAACCCCAAACTGTATATTATATGCAACAGACTGAAGAAACTTGAAAGATAAGAAAGCATTTTTTCATAGGTAACGTAACCACTTTCACTGTGCGTGCTTAATATTCTCCCTTTCTCTACTTTTCTTTTGGGCCTTTTTCTTCCTGTGTGAGCGAGAAGAATGAGGAGGAGAAAGACCAACACGACGGCCTCGAGCTTGGTGGAAAGGGAAATGAAGGGACCTGCTATTATTATAAGGCCGTGTATAATCGGCCAAACAGGTGGTGGTGTGTGTTTCTTTATCCCAAAACGAATCATCCAACACAAAGTGAGAATGGGCTCTAATCGGCTCGTTTTCGGTTTTAATAATGGCTGGGATATGAAATTGGGTTCTGACTTCTCTACATACATACGACGTGTGTGTGTGTTTGATTAGTACCGTCTTTTGTTTTCTGATTTCCCAGGCTCGGCTCTTTTATAAACGAGTTTTTTGTTTCTTTCGAGAATCAAAATAACAAACACGATAGAAACAAAAATCTTTTTGCCAAACAGGAAGATGAAAATTCAAGAAAGTGAACCCATTCGTGTAAAAAACTCTCTTTTCTCTTTCTCTCCTTGCGTGAAAACTGAACGCAAGCAAATAATCAACGGACAAAGATCTTACAACCATTTGATGAGTTTCTTGTTTTTCCCGTTTTTTAACCAAATGACGAACGTGGCATGCGCCAAAGTGTTGGCGCGTTCGCCGACCATTATATACAGAAGACGAGATGAAGCAAGCGCAAGTTAGTTACTAGGTCAACAAGAGAAATTACCAAGCAACAAACAACTCTGGATGCAGCTGCACTTCTCTGCTGTGCGTCGAGATAGACCTCCGTAACGTTGAATCACGCCGTGACCCCGCCACTTTCACGCCCTGAACTCTCTCTTTCTTTTTTATTTCTTTCTTTTTTTATCACAACTTTATCTCTGCACAGTCCCCAGCGTAGCGTCCCGTTTTCTTCTTCGGATGCTCCATTCACTTCTACTCCTTCCGCGCCCATATCTATTTTTATAAATTTACCCAATGGCTTGCTGGCGGTCCAAGTGTCACGGGGAAAAAAAGAAGTTGAACACAAAACGAACGCAATCTCTACATACAATAGGTTACAACATTTCCTAGCGCTTCGCGGCTTCTCTCTACCACCTGCGCGTTTTCTCCCATCATTATTTATTACGTACCGTTTCTATCCAGCGTTTCTGTAATTCCTATTCTTTCTTTCCTTCTTGGCATCGCGACAAGAAAAATAAGAAAAAATCTCTTCTCGTGTCTGTTTGTAATAGCGCCGCGCTTAGAGATTCACGCGCCGTCCTATTTGCAAAGCAGAAGAAAGCGTTTCCCGCAACAACTTTAGCGGGCCGGCCGCTTTGATGTCTTTTATCTTTTTGGCCAATCGCGAAACTCTTTTAACATGCCTTCCCATTTCACCAAAATCGAGTGATAGCATCGGGAGAAAGTTGCGTCTGTTTGATCTTGCCGGATAACGAGACTTTTGACAACGAAATTTTCATTTATAACTCTACGCTTTTTTAACGACATGGAATCAATCAGTCCTAAAAACGAGAGAGAGGAGAAACTAAATATAATTCAAAGTAAATACGTGCTGGACTTACCCCGGCGATAAAGACGATTGCACAGCATAGGGTCACTAGAAAGTGGTTCGACATCTTCAATCTCTGTGGAGATCCTTGCGTGATCCCCTGGGCGAATGTAAACATTAAATTAGAGCAAATGAATCGTTTTTTGAAGTAAAAGAAAAAAGCAACCTACGTTTTGAGGTGTGATGAACCACGGGAGCGTTTAAAGCCAGAAAAATTAAAAACCCAAGCTCAGTGGCAGTGTGTTGTTGCAGAGTTGCTGGTATAGGACTGGGGGTAGGGCAAGACGAGAAGCACAAGCTCAATCGAGAGTCAAGGTTTGATAGTGACCACGGCTGAAGACCCAAAGCCGACTCGGTTATATAGTCGGAGACCCCAAGGTGGGTGACGGGGTGGGGAGAAGCAGCAGCTTCTCAGACGGGGAACACAACAGACGCACGTTGCCCAAGGAGTTTGGTGTGTGTTATTCTACAAGAGAAGAGGGCGGAGTTTTCTTCGCAGCAGCAGCATCGAACCAGGAGCTCTAGCCAAAAAAAAAGTCGTCCCACTCTCGATGGGGGTCGAAAGAAGGGAAAGCCCGTTCTCTACTCGGCAGAGCCATGTAACTATAATCCAGACGGGGTACCTATACTACTCCGTCTCTCCCCACCTATATAGGATATTATATTACACGCACCGTGAAAAGATTGAAAGGAAAAATGGAGAAAGCTTTTTTTTACCTTATTTTTTTTCGTCTCTCTCCGAATTCACAACGATGACATTAATTTCATTTTGACTGGCGTTGTTGACGCGGCGTGCACCGACGAAAAGAAGAAATGTGATCGATTGGTTTATAGCTGTCGGTCGTCAACGCGACCATCAACATCATCTGACTTGCTAATTCGGTGAAAATATGATGACGAGATGGGAAGAAGAATGAAACAAGCATTTCCTTGACTGTGCTATCCCCTGAAAAGAAAAAGAATTCGAATAATGATGGCAACAACATACAATGCGTAGAGTTATACACACTGCAGTTGTTATTATCATTCGTTACAGCTGGATTTTGTTTCTCTTTTCAAAAATGCGTATACATATAGTTTGCTGATGCCGAGCACCCGCATTCCGCACCAGTAGATCCTGTCACTAGTGCTATATCACAGTAGTTGATCATCGTGTGTGTCAGGTTCCGTCTTTCTTTCGGACAGTCTCGTTTTCACTGGTGATGCCAAAAGAGACGACAAAAGCGGTCGAGAAAGCAAGAGTCAGCAGCGAAAGAAACGCGTAGGCAAAGCAAAAATGTAGTTGGAGTCACTTTCTAAGTCCCCCGTTCTCCTCTCCGAAGTTTCTAATCATTTCAGGAAGAAGATGATGATGATGGAAGTAATCGACCGGTCAAACCAGCAATTCTACAAACAAAAATAGATGGTATAAGTAAATCAATATCTTGACCTGCTGTTCAACTGGCCCCACCCAATTTAACCGAAAACAAGACGGGACAAGTTTTGTTTGTCGTGTTTATTAGCGTACGACAGTGGCCGCCGTCAACCGCCGATTACAATCGGGATTTTTCCTACGAGAGAGGTTCGGCAGGTCCCTCTTTTACATGTAAAATGTTCTTGTTGCACTTGTTGCTTTTAGAGACAAAAGTTAAAACAGTTTTTAATTGGAAATTCTTTCAACAATCCAGATTGTGAAACACAGGTTTCTCGGCAAGTCATTCCATTGCTGGCCCACCAGGAAAATCAGAATATTTGAAATGGTGAATGCGAGAATATGTTTGCAAAGTAAACTGTTGACTAGAATGATCACTACTGAAGCACGAAACAGCTTAATAATGAACTTGTGGATGGAAAGTGAAAAATTTAGGTTGCCCGATATTCTGTAATATAGCCATGATTGTTTTCACATAAACCTGTATGATTTTCCTGCAGGAACAACACTGGATTGATTTTCCCACAAATAGTCTTATGTTTGTTGCACAATTGATGAAGTATTCTAGTGCAAACAGAAAATTTCGTGTCGACCACGTTTTCGCAAGATCGGCACGATTGCTTCCCAGATAGATTGTAAACATCAAAATACCTCAAAATGACACTGTTTAATCATTTCAAATTGTATTTTTAATTTACCTTCAGGGTTCAGCTGAATTTAGAATGTCATCTCCGTTTTTTAAATCTTCAACTGCTTGAAATCAACTTTGTCTCATTTTTGCAACTTGCAATTTCGAAAGCAGACGACACTTTCTTTCTTTAATTAGAAATCGATTGAAAACTAAACAATTAAAAATCGACCCCATTCATACCTAATTATTACACGTTACTCTATAAATAGCTTTCTCCGCGAACGTCATTTGAATTTATTTGAACCGTTCAACATTATTTTGATTTTCCCTTTTTCTATGAGAGAACGAATTGTGCTAGCAACCGATTCATCAGCCCATTTCCGCGTCCCGCCTATTTCCTCTTAATAGCCTTCTTGTCTGCCAAATCACGACACACAAAAGTTGTAAAAAATAAAAAATACGAAACAAACATCAACACAAAAGCAAATTGAGCTAAGCAGGTCAACAGTGTCATGCGCCTTCCATCCGGTGATATATCACTTATGGCCCTGCTGTTGGGCCGTTGATGCTGCGCGTTTCATTCGGTTACATATACTCATTTCGAGTATATGTATAAGCGCTCGAAAGAGAAAACCTGCTGCTCACCGCCACTCACGATTCTTTGCTGTATATTGTCGTTCAGCGTGTAGCCGACATTCGTGCGATGGCTGGAAACGTCAAGTGCGTACAGTCAAAACTCTCAAGTATATGCACATAATATAAATATACCGTCGCTCTATCGTATAAAGTCCGTATAGAGGAGGGAAGGATAGATGATGGGAGTCGAGGGAAAAGCTCTTGAAGCTCTGCCATCGTGAATCCAACCTTTTACGTCTAGCACATAGCGAGGGCAACCCCGGCCCAATAAATGAAACGAATGAAGGAAGAGAGCATGACGTGACAACTTGATGATTAAACACAAATGTCTGGAGGGGATATACAGTATACACTATAGAGTATAGACGAGCTGAAAAGTTGAGATGATGTAGCTGTTAATGATTTCCTTCCCAGGTGCGCACAGGTTTACCGCGTCCTTGAAGGCCTCTGGGCCGAGATAGCTTTCATTTTCATCTGATGTGTGTCTTATATCTATTTTATATTTCACTCTGTTCATCACATCTAGCTTAAAGAGCCACAGTCCTCCTTTCTCCTGATTACATGTAAGAAGAGTCGCGATAAACACATCTGCCAACATCCAGCCTGCCAGCCAGCCCGCGTGACACATTTTGACCAGAAAGTCTGTTTGCTGTTGAATGTTTCCAACGCTGTATAGTTTCCCGTTTGGCGAACTCTGTCGATATCGGACGAATAAGTTGAAAGAGAACATGAGCACCGATGCTGCGGCATCAGCCGTTATTTTCTATCATTTGGAGAAAAGAAAACGCTGATTCAATCTGAATGGCTCTCGAGCCTTTTACGTATACATATACGAAAAGCTGTATACAGCTGGAGAATGCCAGCAAAACAACTTGTGTCTATACGTCTATATAGTTGCCAACGCGAAAGACGGAATACTTGGACGTTGGTGCCAACACGCACGACACGACACTTTCCATTTCTTTCTCTTTTTCTTTTCACCCATTTTTTACAAAAAAATCTCGGATAGCCTCTTTAGACGTGCAACGTCGGATAGAGAATCAAAAGACTTGATTGCTTCACAACGTCATCAAACGAATAAAGAAAAAGCTGTAAAAAAATTATGTGATTTTTTATTCGATAAGGCACCGGAAACCAAATGATGAACACATCCATAATAACTCTCTCTTTTGGAGCTCTTAGGTCGGATAGTAATTATCCATTGTTCAATATATATTATCAAGGAAAAAATGAAATAAAAAAGCTGAGATGTAGAGTTGCGAGCGCTCATTCATTTCTTATGCATCGCCAATTTTAGCGGGTGCCTGCCTGCCTTCCTCTTTCACCTTGGTGAGTGATGAGCCGGTGCGAGCTTTTCCTTTATATAATTTTCAATTATTCCTTTCTTCAACACATTTTTCTTTTTATGGTTTCATTCTTTTATTCGACTAAATACATAAATTTCAAATAAATTCGTGGTTAACCACGAAAAAAAGATTTAAAAAAATGTATTTATAGTTTCAACAACCTGCCGCGAGCATATCGAACCGGTGTTATTTGTCGGTCATCGTGACGGGGCTACTCGGCCGCCACCCCTCGCATGATCTAGATACCAACAACTGCTACACACGCACGCTTCGAGGAATTGTTTGACTCGCATTTTTTCAAATTATATTCTGGCGCTATGAACACAATAAAACCTGATGGATATGCAGTTATAGGGCCTAGATTCATTTTGGCGCATCTCCTAAATTTGTTGCAGTTTGCCAGATTCGATGAGCTTTCCAAGACAACCAGCAGATGACATAATCCACAATATTTCATCTCCATCATGATGGGCCCACCCAAAATGCATAAGGTGAAAAACAAATTAATGAATTTTGTTATTGTAATAATTTGATTAAATTGCCAAAAGGGAAGGTTCTGGGAGTGGTATCTGACCAGAGGACACGCTCTTACTTCATTGCGCTGCATACTGGGCCGTAATTGTGCCATCTAGTGCTACCGAGTGAACGGCAACCGTCGATGACCCTCAGGGGCTAATCGTACGAACTTAAGGACACAACTTCAGAGCGTGTGACAGCCAGTCAAGGAATACCAGGGTTATATGGGGTAACGATCTTTATAGATAGACGTCCTTTATAGCAACAGGACGCCTAATAGATCGGGGAGGTGAGTTTAGAAGTAAATTGACACGTAGAGATTAGTAGTTGTGTGAGTATTAGTTATTGAGTGAGTATGAGTAGTTAGTAGTTGAGTTAGCAGTTAGATTGTTAGTAGTATTGAGCAGACAGTTGATGAGGAGCATTATACAATTTGGAGGGACAGAGAATCGAACACGGGACAATTTGGTGGGATACAGTGTGCTCTAACCATTGCGCTAAGGTTGCACATCTCGATGTGAATTAAATCGAATCAGAATAGGCCTACAGACGCCTTGGGGTTCTTGATCTACCTGACTTTTCGCAGACTGAATATAATGTTTCTGTGGCCTAATAGATAAGGCGTCGGCCTCCAAAGTCAGAGCCTGTGGGTTCAAGTCCCGAAGTATACTCCAGTAAACGTGCTGTATAGTGCTTACGATGGAAATTCTTATTACTGTAAAATCCCGGAGAAAACTGATCGTTTCCATTAATGGACAGCTCAATTTTTATGAGAAATGCCAAATTATTTTAAAGTATCCCTGCTATTATGGGATCCCACGGGTTCCCGAATTTTGTTGCGATAGAGTCTCCTCTGCGGTCCGCTTTCAAAGCGTTTAATTTTATTAGATTGTTAAATGACGCAGAATATCTATAATAGTCGGCACCGTGATTTTCAATAGGAGGGAATTCACGTGAAAAGAATCTCCAACGGGGCCCTTGCGATGTCAAATATACAAAAGGAAATAATAGCGCGCTGTATTTTCATCTCGCTAATATGGAGGGCGCGAGATTTAAAAAAAAAAAAAAAACATTTCACCGGTGCGGTTACGCAATGCGCGCTGTATGCAAATATGGCCGACAACCAACCATTCATGCCGTTTTTTTTAGCCAAAACGCATAAACTTGATACACGCTCGAGCTGATTTGAATTCAACAATGTAATATGGCCTGAAATAGAAACGGCGTGTGCCGATGGGGGAAAGTTGCAAACACACAGCACCGATGCTGAGAGCTGATGATCCCGTTGATATGTACATCACGTGGACGTACTCTTATCTCTACCAAGAGTTGAAGTATATATGCTGTATATGCAGGTATATTTAAATGAATAAGGGGCTATATTACGCATGGGATGATGTCATCATCTATAGTCGAGAACAAGTCGAGATTCACGGTCTCGGCATTTTTCGTATATTGCACATTGAACCGCATTGAACCCAAAAGGAGAAAACCAGCTATAGTTTCTCCCGAAATATCGATATGGATTCCCCCCAACGATGTAACAATTCGTTTCTCTCTCTGCGCAGTCCTTTTCCTTTTCTTTTTGTGCATCTTCTGTGCTGATTGCAGCATACGATGGGTCGTAAATTCGAGAAAAACCTTACTGTGGCTGCTGCGCAATCGAAGCGCCGTGAAGTTTACGATCTGTCTGTCTGCCCGCGGTTAATAGACGAACGCTGCATAGCGCTGAGAGTTTTGCCCTGATGCTGGTGAGCGTCTATAATAGACGCGTACGGACCTTTCTTTTCTTGAATTTCCAAACAGCAAGAGAAAGTATATATTTCTACATATATAACCGGCCACTCCCGCGTGATTCACGCGCACCAGCTCCTTCTGGCGGCGTGAAAAATAGACTCGCCTATCAGCAAGTTTTTCTTTTCACATTTCTTTGATTTGGTATTGTGAACCGGCACGAGACTTTTGGCACGCTGACTATACACTTATATATACGTCTCATCTTGGTGTCATATTATAATAAGCCGAGAAGAATTGAATATAACTGCTGGCTAAATTCTATTGTCTGCCATAGATTTATCTTTCGCGGTGAGGATAATAATTTATATAGCCCCGCGTTGATAAGATCAGGTGCTTTTATGATTCCATCTGTTTGCTGATAGCTCAGGGACTCTCTGTGTCGCACGTGTATAGAATTATTGATTACAATCGCAGTGCAAGTCAATCGCAATGTGTTACTCAATGAGTCAATGTCTCTGCTAATATTTGAAAATGCTGAAACTCTATTGAGCCTTTTACAATCAATCGTCGCATCAATTTGAATAATCCGATTTTTTAAAAACAAATTTCTCTGCTACATTGGAGGTGGGAATTTCATTAGCAGCCGGGCCAATTATACAAATGAAAAGTAATTGAATAAAAGTTTATAATTATACAAGCGAGCGATTTTCAAAAAAATCCACAGGTCAATTTAATCGCCACATCCTTAGACTTGGGGTTTGATGGGCAGATTGGCAAGAATGACGTCATTGACAAGGCCCTTGACGTGGATAGCCCAGAGGAAGTCGAGGTGATTAAAGTGGGCAATGTGGACGCTCTCCTTGACATTGGGGAACTGAGATTCGGCCCAGGCAACGTCCACCGGATCGGCCAGCCAATCGTTGTCCCCCCAAAATGTGATCATGGGCGCCGTCACTTTGCCGGCGTTGTAAAGCGGCGGAGTCTCCTGCCCGTAGCTATTAAGGTTTTCCAGCCTTCCAAAGTCGTAATGCGCGTAATAAGCTATATATAACATCATTTTCAATTGACAGCAAATATTAATTAGCGGATAATAAACGAAATCAAACCGAAATAAGTAGACGACAGTCAAATTTTACCATAGTTGTACTCTTGAGCGTAATGAAGCATGTTTTGAACGCTTGTACCAGCCGGTGAGTGGGACACAATTAGTGGAATCAACTCCTGGTGAATAATTAAACCAATAAGTATATACTATTATAAACAATAATGATGTGAGAGATTATACCGGATCAAGTTCTGCCACATCGGGACCGCATATCAGGAAGAGAATACTTTCACAGACGAGTGCACTGGTGGTATTGGCTTGGCATTCTTCTTGGCCCATCAGGTCAAAGAAATCGCTGCTGGGCAGGAATTCGTCAATGCCCAATAAATTGGCAATCACCTTATGTATTTTAAAATCAATAATTATTAGATCTTTTTTGCAAGCGAAATCGATTATAATTCATAGACGATTTTTCACCTCTAGGTTATCGGCGTATGGAGCAATGAGTCGCAGGGGACTTCTCATGTGGGCGACAGTGGTTATGGGAGCCAGAGCGAACATCAGGTTGACTTTCTCGTTCAAGTCGGGATTGGTTTCCATGGCGATGTAAAACGTGAGCGTCCCTTGCGAGTGACCCACGTAGCTCAACGAAGGTTGATTGGTGTAGGATAAAATGTAGCGCAGATTGGCTGGGACGTCATACTTGCCAATTTGATCAAACCTTGATGATGTTATATTAAACGGTATAAATATAAAATCATTATTAGGAAAATTCTTGTGAATGATTTACGAAAAATCCCAAAATGAAGGATCGTCATCCGGACTGAGCGTTGTATGATTCCGGCCGTAAGTGTTACCCCGGACGGCGCCTAGCCATACATCGTATCCAGCATCCGCCAAAAGATAGCCTTCAAAAATTCAAAATTGGAATTTTTACCTTAATTCTTCTTTATTGCATAACCAAAAAATCAACTAAGGAATTTTACCGAGAGCACTTTCAGTCGATCCAATTATCCAGTCGGCCGAGGACGATAGTAAACCATGCTGTAGGAATACGACCGGCTTGTTGGGTGCAGGGCCGGAATTTTTCCCGTACGGTATGCGCTGGGCTTCAAGTAAATAGCCGTCAGTCGTTTCGATGTAATGCAGCTCGACCGGATAACCACGGTTGACAATGATTTGAGCCTATTATACATCATCAATGAACTTAGGGGTCACAATATTAAACAGATGATTGTTCAAAACGTATATACCGTTGTCATGTAAATCTCTTCGTCACCACGACCCGAATGTCCTCCATTGTCGAATAAAGGGGACGCATTGGCCAAACCTACCAGGACCAAAATGATGGCAAGCGCACGCATCTTGGCTTTCCAACTGTCTATAAAACTTCCAATCGCGTTTTATAGCAAGTCATATATATAACTCACACTTATGTATACCATTGTTAGTACACTGAGGCTATGTCACGCGTTTATATAGTTATCAGCATATCAAGCGCATCAGTGAATCAAATGGGAATAGAGTTAGAAAGTCTATGGCTCGTTCCTCTGCACAAGCTTTAACCAGATACGCATAATCAGAACGAAAAAAAATAAACATTCTAAGCCAAAAGTAAATATACTGTTCAGAAGCGTCAATCAATTGTATCTCTCTCGAGGTTTGCGTCATCGCACGTGACGCAAAACAACAACAACAAATGAAACAGTTTTGTTTTTGTTTAGTTGCGCAACGCATTGAAAATGAAAAATAAAATAAGCGCCACTTGGCTATGCTGATGCTGGTGGCGGTAAAATGCTAATGATGCGGCTGTTGAGAAGCCGGTTGTTATCCTTGGCCCAGAGGAAATCGAAATGATTGTAATGCGTGTCGTCAACCTTAATCAACTCTTTCAGATTTGGCAACTGACGCGATAGCCAGGCAACGTCCTAATAATAATATAAAAAGTATTATATTAATAGGACTTTGTCGGACCAAATTAGATTGACATCTGGTATTTAATTTCAACTGATATAAATTATAATACCTCACTGGTCGACAAATAATCACTTGAGCCATAAAAGAGATAGACGGGCGTCGTGACTTTACTTAGATCGTATGAAGGAGGTCTGAGCGATCCGTAATGTCGCAAATTTCCGAAATATCCGTAGTTGTAAGCGCTAAATGTTTCGCCTTTAAAGATGATATAGTAGCTATAGTAAATTCTCAAATCAATTTATTATTTAAACTATACCTGAATTGTGATTCATGGCGAAATGGGCTCCGGTGCGGACGGATGTGCCTGCTGGTAGGTGGCCATCGATCACAGGCAAAAGATTCTGATTGAAAAAGTTTGAATTTCAAATAGACCGCAATCAAAAATTGTTTGACGGTTGACTTATACCAGATCGAAATGTCCGTTATCGTGTCCAACGATGAGGAATAGAATGTTGCGGCAGATTGCGGCGCGCAAGTAATTTTGAACGCAGTAGCTTCGCCTCATTTTGTTGAGCCTCATGTCGTTGAACATGAAATTTCGCACCCGTAAAATGCGAAAGACAAACTGCCGATGCACTTGGACAATTTTGCAAAATTTCATTTGAATGTCAGGGAATGAATTGGATGACCGTGTATAATAATATAAATATAAAAGCCAACTCTATCAAACCTCAATGTATTTAATAAGGGGAGCGATGGCTCGAACGACTGGACTAGCAATGTGGGCCAAAGAAACAGCTGGGCCCAGGGCTATCATCACTTGGATTTTGGAATTGAAATGCGGATCGGCGATGGCTGCCACGAAGAACATGGAAGCTCCCATGGAATAGCCTATATAGCTCAATTTCCCATCTGATGCAATTCCATTTTGGGCCAGAACGAAATCAACGACGGCGGGAATGTCGTATTTTCCCATTTCGTCCCACCTTTTTGAGTTTAACAAGGGATATTATATAATAGCCTCATTTTTATAATAGTCAGTTAAATGATTGCTGGTATAAAATAATTATGTAACTGACGAGAAATTCCAAAATGCCTCTTCGGACGGATCGAGGTATTGATGCTTCCGGGAGTAAGTATTTCCGCGGGCGTTTGAAATCCAGACATCAAATCCCGAATCCGCCAATTGAAATGCTGCAGGGCATTTGATTGATTTAAAAAAAAAATTATTGTAATATGCTTTTTTTAGGGTTTTTGTTTGATAAGATATATCATTGAAAATCATTGAAAATATAGTAACTGTATACCCAAGTTTCGATCGGTTGGGCTGATGAGCCAGTCGGCGGAACTGCCACCAAATCCATGCTGGAGAAGAACGGGTTTGCCGTAAGGTGGACCTGAGTTGATGATTCCTTTTCCGCGAGGAATGCGATGAAGTTCTAGGATGTAGCCGTCTTTGGTAACCACTGAATAGGTTTCAGCAGGGTAACCTCTACCAGTTATAATTTCAATCTATGCAATATTAATAACGGGTGGATTTCTCACTCAAAACAATCATATCTAAACACCGCCCATTCAATGACAATTATATGCAACTCAGTCAATCAATATAATAGCGCAATCATTAAAATTAAAACACACTTGGAATAAGTTATCGCTTCAATAAAAGCCTGATAAAAAAATAATTATTTTTAAAATATAGACGTAAGAAAGAGAAAGCGGAGACAATATAAATTTACGATATGAATTTTCTAAACAGCCACAGCCATGATAATTTAAAAACCGTGTTACTATTTTCGATACAACATTAAATGTATAGCTGTGTGAGATTCCAGCAGATATCCTGTCTTTTCATATACTTTCGCATGAAGTATTTAAAATACAAGTTGTTATATACTTTTATAATATTATTTGAAATTTACCGATGTCATTCTGGCTTCAGGATTATCCGGCAGCGGTGTTTTATCTTTTTTCTGCGCCTTGGCCGAAAACGGCGTCATCACTTCGTCAAACAGCGGTACTACGTTGGCAACTCTTTGTGATAGTAACTGTCTGGCCAGCCACGGATAATCGAGCTTATCGTGCTGGAACTGACGATGACTAGGCCGAGGATGATTAGTTCTAATCAAATCTAGAGACCAGCACAGTTGAACTTTGGCTATGATTAACGTCAAACACACAAGAGCAGAGATGCGGCCACTCATCACTTCCAAGTTTTTGGGTCAATATCGAATTTCTGCCCAATAAAATTAAGCACCGCGCGATTAATACGTTTCAAGACAGCGCTTGCTGCTGCTGTACACCTTTGGGTTTTTGTATATTCCTCGGCGCTAGCTGCCAAAGACGTTCCAGCATGCCGATGCTTTGCGAACGCCGAGTCCGAACTGATGGCATATTGAAATGAGTTTCCACGTTGTTCCTCTAACATATTTTTGTATACTGTATATAATTTAGTCATCCCCCCCCCCACCCCACTTGCAGCTGTCTTATTTGCTGCTGCAGCAGTCGTGTGTTATATGGTCAAAATTCGGCTACACGACTCGGTTAGGGAAAACCCAGCACTACTGCTGCCCTGCTGGTTATCGTGAACTTCAAATCAGACGCGATATATTCAATTGAAAGCAGACCGTATTATGTAACTCATATTTCTGTGGCAGCCGATCTAGGACTTGATTGGCTTTTTATACATATTTGCAATCAGGTCAGGGTGGACCCGTTATATACCTCATCTCTTTTCTACGGAGACAATTTGGACAGCCTTCGGGAACGATTCAACTCAAATAGTATCAAAATGTGAAAAACTGATGCCATCGCTATCTATTAATTAAAAATAAAGGAAATTAAATTAATTGCATTATAAAGCAAAATCTAGGAAGGTAAATTAAAATAACGCCTTCAAGCTTGAATTGGTCGAACTTCAAATGAATATATACCCTAGCGCGTGTATAATATCAATGTTCATTCATACAGAAATTTCAATACAAATTATTGTGATTAGCTCGCTCATTAATTCGTAGCTGCTGGTTATGATATTACATAGCAGGTATAATATAGCTATAGCTTCCTTGTTATAGTTTCCTTACCTTGCCGAAAGCGGCCGAAAGTCATTTGGACTGAGCGACTAACGGTTTCAACAATTCATTTTCTATCAGGCCTCAGGTATTATTCCATTGTTCCACATTTTCAGGCGAATGTAGTCCACATCATCTTCTGTCTGGAGCCGTACGATTGATACTGAAACACTCTAATACTTACACCTTTATATATTTGATCGCTTATGGTTGTAATAAATAATGGCAATGATTGATTAATCATGAAAACGGATAAATGGTAGGACAGGTGCTATAAATGTTAAAATACTGACACAATAACATTTTCTTTCCCAACAAGTATATAGTTGCAGTGATGGCATTACGGCGTATTATATAATACGCGTTGCCCAAATCTAACATATACATAGTTTACGCCATCTAGTTCACGTTTTGAAATCAAATAGTCAAATATGCGACTAATAAGTTATATAATACAGCACAATTTCGCGATCCATTATTGTATATACCTTATTTATTATGATCAAGCAAAGACATAAATAGAATTGGGTTTTTTGAATGGCAGAATTGACGGTGAGCATTCAAGAGATACAATCGGGAAACGTTATATAACTATATACTATAATGTCATTTGTACTAAATATCCATCGTCAATTTGGGGATGGTAGGAATGATATCAGTTGATTGTTAAGAAGCACATTATTGTTCTTACTGATCAAAAAGCTGGCATGATTGTAATATTTGTCATCGACTTTGACGAGTTCTTTGACATTGGGCAATTTGGACGCTAGCCATTCGATGTCCTGCAACATAATTATGCCAAGAATAATGCGTGACAGCTCGTTAGCTCATTAATAGACCGAACCAAAAATAAACTATTCCTCGCTATTCCTCGCGCATGCAAATGAATGTGGCGAAATTGGTCTTACCTTGGGCGTTACTAGACGATCGTTTTCCCCATAAAATAAGTAGACCGGTACTTTAACTTTACCCAAGTCGTAGGGCGGTGGTCTGAATTTCTTGTAGCGAAGATAGTTGCCAACAGGTCCGAAATCATACGGAATGAATGTGGGACCTGAATCAAATCAGAAATGATGGCGTCAACAATTGTTTTAAAATTAATACTTCTACGTATATATATAGCCTGAGCAGCATAATATACCGGAGTTAAAATTCATGGCGAACTGGGCGACAGTACGAACTGAAGTCCCTGCTGGGGTGTTCCCATCTAAAACCCTCAGAATTTCCTAAAACAAATTCAAAAATAATATGCACACTTTATAGCCATAATACCATCAATTTCGGATGCTATTTTTTAATATCTCATACCACATCTATGTTTGTCGTGTCGTCTCCAAGCAGTAAAAAGAGAACATTTCGGCACAGTCCAGCCCATCCGACATTTTTCAAGCAAAACTTTCTTTGGAAATAGTTAACTTTCGACTCTTGCGAAAGGAAAGCTCGAGTCTTTAAAAGCCTGAGCAAAAACTACACAGAGGAGAGAATAGAAAATTTAACGCTAATAAAGATAGAGTTAAAAAAATCTAAATATGTAGTAAATGCCAACCTCTATGGGCTTGATAAAGGGAGCCAGACGAAAAATAGGGCTGGTCATGTGGGCCAGCGACGTCGCTGGAGCTAAGGCAACCATCGTTTCGATTTTCGATTGAAGTTCCGGGTATGTGGCCATTGCGACGAAAAACATGCTGCACCCCATAGAATGTCCTTCGGATCAACAAATGATCATTATGATTATAATATGACGAAACAATGAACTATTGCAGATTTGCTGTGCTATTATTTACCGATGTAAACTAATTTTTTGCGTTCCGTTTTGAAGAGGATAAAGTTCAGCACAGCCGGAATGTCAAATTTGCCCATTTCGTCCCAGCTAATACAATACCATATTTTGCATAAACTCAATATTTTTATTTCAAATGAATTATTAAAAAATATAGGGGGAATTTAATACTGACGAGAAATCCCAGTAAGACTTTTGGGTGTGAGTCAGGGTCTTATGCTTGCGTGAGTAAACGTTGCCGCGAGCATTGCCGAGCCATACATCTAAAATTCACATATCGAGTCGGTTATTCGACTGGTATTTTATTGGCTTTTTGCAAATATAAGTCCTTATTAATAATAATTATATTACCGTAACCAAGATCTGCTAGGATGAATGCTGTAAATCAAAGAGCGTACATAGATTCAATCTCTGGCCATCTTCATATTGGACACAAATGGTCACTTTAACTATACACACATATTAAAAACAAAAAAAAAGAAGAACTATCTTCAGCTAGTTGTCAGAGTTTTACCCAAAGATTGATCGGAGGGAGTAATTAGCCAATCAGCTGAGGAGCAGAGAAGTCCGTGTTGTAGCCAGACAGGTTTGCCAGTGCCCAAATCGGACGTCTGACCTTTACGCCCAGGGATTCGATGCAATTCCAAAATGTATCCGTCTGACGTCGTGACTGAGTACGAAGCTACTGGATAGCCGCGGTTAATGATTATTTGCACCTATACATATAGACAGTTAGAAGGAGCACTTAATAGGTCACAAGGTCATCACATAACTATATAGCCTGAATGACACATAGAATATAAGAAACGATAGGGAGTGTTCGAATATACCGCGTTCATAGCTCTTTCGTCATTGCTCGGCAAAGCTGTCAAATTGATGAATTTGTCGTCGGTTTCCAGCTGCTTTTTCGATAAGTGAGCTCTCGGTGAAAACTGCCACATTTGACTCAACACTTGGCTGACGGACTGGCTGATCTTGCGACGAAAAATGCTTCGGCCATCATCACTGTTTTGTCGCTCGTGATTTAAAACTGTTGAGCATTGACTTAACTGACTCACCAAATACAGACACAACATGAAGATGAGAAAAGGAATGAGCGATGGTAAGCGTACCATTACAACTCTATGTGTCTCCTGTTGTATATAACTGGGCTGCACAGTATAGGCCTAAATGTTCAAACCAAATGAAAACTTGCGCAAAATTGCTGTTTGTCCGACTTTTCGAATGGCTGGAAAGAAGTGTGTTGAAGTGGTCCGTTTCGGCGCCAGACATTTGTGAACTGACGCTTCTTTCGAATGTGCAAGTCGCTTTTTAAAAAGTCGAAATAACCAGCACACGATGCTGCTGTGTAGGAGAGCAACCTGTTCAAGCCACGCTCCACCCGCTCCAACAACATGTTTATCAGCCATCAGACTCCAAAGAGAAGTCTATACAAGAGGTGAAATGCCCAAAGGCCAATAAGGTGAGATGAGAGGGGTTTTTATTTTCCCGACACTATATCCCGCCAATATAATACCCGTATAGAAATTGCAAATATATGCAGACCGTCTGAACTTTGAAGCTGGCCAGAATTTATATTTCTTTTTTTCTGTCTGTGTATATCTGATTTCAAACTCAACAGTCTGAAGAGAAGAAAACCGTTTTAGAATTGTTTTTCGCATACTACTACATAGCCAGCAGCTTTTTTTTGTTTTGATTTTTTATCTTTTTTGTTTGGCTGTGATACAAATTCTGCGGCTGGGCGAGTTCAACAGCCATTCCCTATACATTCCGCCTGTTTTGGCAAGCAGCAGATGCCAAAGAATCAACGTGAGTTTGTATTATTATCTAAAGGGAATTTTCATTTTTCTGTTATCTATTTTAAGATGAAAATATGCCGTTTGGCGAAGCACAAGCGTTGTATACAAAAAACTGGTCTGAACCCTTATAGGTATGTGTAATGTGACGTCACGGAATAGTATAAATTTAAAATGCAAATCGCTGTGGAATGAAGCCCCCTTTAATCGACTGGTCAAACGTGTTTGACGCGGTGCTGCGACCGCAATGGCGCGCGTGAAACTTATACACAAAACACAATGGTCCTTTTAACGTTGGCAACCTTGATCGAAGCTCAAGTTCTTTTTGGCTTCTTAGTTTGTACAGTCTCACCTTATAGTCAGAACCTTTTGCAAAGTAGAGGTCCATAAAGATGAAACAGTTCGCCGTTTATACCTTGCGAGAGGGACAAATAAAATGTGTCATATATAGTTGCTAAATAACGGGAAATAATAAGAATGCGCACAGTATGGCGTCCGTGTTTCTTATTAAATCATTTCGAGTGTTTTTATAAATATGGCAAGTATATAGCTATAATAATGCGCATCAAAAATATTTATCTCTTGAATGGTCGATTGACTGTGTCAACATAATAGAATGCGCCACGGAGTAATCAATAAATATGAGACTTTATATGTACAAGAATAATGTGCTCAGCAAAGTTCGTTTCGAATAGATGACAATCACAATGCCGATGGCAGACGGGATATGATTGGATCGTAAAGGACTCGATTGTTGTCCGTTGCCCACAAGAAGTCGAAATGATTGTACAGTTCGTGGTCCACTTTAATCGATTCTTTCACGTTCCCCAGTTTCCCAGCCAGCCAGGCAACATCCTGCGTTCGAAAGGCAAATGAAAAAATAAATGCCAAATATAAGTATTTAATTATAAGTTGATGAAATGATTGCGTAATGACGAATACATACCCCCGGACCAACTAAAAGATCATTGTCACTGGAATACAAAAATATTTTCAGTTATACTATAGATGTGATGAATGATGATGGAATAAATGTTATTAAAAAATAAAACGAATAACTATATAATACCCGTAAAAGATGTAGACGGGGCACGTCACTTTATTTAGTTCGTAGGGCGGCGGGGTGAGCCGCCCATTATAGCGCTGCAAATTTCGCAACCAACCGTAACTGTAGGGTATGAAAGTCTCGCCTTAATAGGTCAAACAAAGAAAAGGTGTTTTACATACTTGACGATATATTTATTTCTATTGTTAATAATAATATGAATTTTGTCATACCTGAGTTATAGTTTTGGGCAAATTGCGCTGCCGTGCGAACTGAAGTGCCCGCAGGTACGTGGCCATCCATGACGGGCCAGAGATCCTATAGATAGACGGGGAAATAAACCATTTATTCCTATGAATTCGACTGGACTCTGAAAGTAACTAGTTGATGAATAGAATCGGTGGTGTCATCATCATCCAGATATTTATTACCGGGGAAATGTTTCGCAAATCATCGTCGACCAGAGCGAAAACCATGTTTCGGCAAAATAAACTTTTGTGTCGATCCTGTTCACGGCAAAAAGCTGCTTGAAGCCTGTGCATCAAATCATCCCGAGTCAAAAAAGCCCGCGTTCGCAATAGCCTCAGGACGATCTGCCGTAAGAAAAACAAAAACGGAAGGACAAATTTTAAAATACAATAATATACAAAGCTGCTCCTGTCGGCAGGTAATACACAAAAACTAATGACTATACGTATATACTATAATATTAGACAAACTTGAAGTGGCGTGGCGAATGGCGCAAAGTAGCGGATTGGACTCTTCATTTGGGCCAAAGCTGTGGCCGGAGCCAGTGCCATCATGACTTCGATTCGATCGTTCAACTCTGGCCGATTGATCATGGCAACGAAAAACATGGCGCAACCCATAGAGTGGCTAATATATCACAACGACAAAGAAAATGAAATTGACGGAATAAGCACAACTGGATGTATGAAATGTTATATGCCAAAGTTATACCCAATGTAGCTTAGTTTAGCTCTTCCGGTCTTTGTCAAAATGTAGTTCACCACGGACGGAATGTCGAACGTTCCCATTTGATCCCATCTGTTGTGCCGAAAAGAATTTTGTCCGTTAACCAAATCTAAATAGTATAAACTCAAAATAAAAAAATTGCATACGAAAATTTCCAATATGCTTCACTTGATGGGCTAATATTTGCATGTTTGCGTGAATAGATATTCCCACGCGCGTTGCCTATTAAAAACAGGACAGCATATAATAACATGTTATTGGAAAATACCCATATAGTTATCAAATTTGTACCTAACCAAACGTCATATCCCAAATCGGCCAGGCGAAAAGCTGTGCTCATTGCCAATATTGATATTTAAATAATAACAATAATAATAATAGGATAATATTATGCATTGTTTGAAAGGGAGCGACGACTTACCTAGCGATCGATCAGACGGACTGATGAGCCAGTCAGCGTCGCTGGTTGAAAAGCCATGTTGTAAGAAGACTGGCTTACCAAGAGGTGTGCTCGAGTCTGTCGACTGACCTTTGCCGTGCGGTATCCTATGCACTTCAAGGATATAACCGTCATCGGTAACTACCGTGTGCACTTCCACTGGATACCCTCGACTAGAAATGATTTCCACCTGATCAACGACATACACACACCGAGTCTTGAGTTATTATTAGCATCCTACATATAAACTCTCACTTGGGAATAGGGTTGGTGCATGAATAAGGGATTCGTTTGAAAAAAATACCATTAGAATCAGTTTTTCACGCTGATTCTCATGGTATTTTTTTATATTTTTAAAATAATAATTCCCCCCCCCCCGTAAACTCACTTCGAAGTTGAGATTAGCTCCCCCCATTTTAAAACGGACCCCACGCCATTTTTGGTGGGCGGTCCTGAAAATCTGATGAAGTTTGCCCTTTTCCCCCCCCTTTTCACCCTTTTTCGTGCTGCCTATACCACCTCTTTTGCCCTTAGGGCCGAAAGGCGAAAGACGAAAAGGGTGAAAAGGGGGGTAAAAGGGCAAACTTCATCAGATTTTAAGGACCGCCCACCAAAAATGGCGTGGGGTCCGTTTTAAAATGGGGGGAGCTAATCTCAACTTTGAAGTAAGATTACGGGAGGAAATTATTATTTTAAAAATATAAAAAAAATACCATGAGAATCAGCGTGAAAAACTGATTCTAATGGTATTTTTTTCAAACGAATCCCTTATTCATGCACCAACCCTATTTGGTAATTTTAAATGCGGAATTTTCTATCCGGGACTTTCCCTGCTAGACCATATGCTGTTAGCCTAGTTTCTGCTGTAAGGTACGGTTGTAATAATAATGAGCGAATTTGTTATTTCGCCACCGCAAACAACCCTTTATTATATACACGCTAACTGTATACCCACTTCAATTGTTTGAACAGGGAAATGGATGGTTTTACATTCTTTTTCTTTTTTTTTCTTCTTCTCTCAATACAGATTTACCGTTGTTCAATTCTATTTTTTTTTTCGTGTGTTGGGTATAGCCTATACCTGCTGCTTTCCAAAAGCACGTGGAAGACAAACCGACTGACCGCTTTTACCTTGGCTTTTACTTATGACCGATATTCTAATGTGTGTCTTGCTGCTCTTGATTTCCATCTGTGTGGGCCATACATACAAGATTCTATACCATAGCCATAGCATATGCCAAACGATGTGAATAGGCTGTGACAAGACACAAGCAAGAGCGCCAGTGACTGTGCATTTCCCGAACGCGCCTCAATAGCTAGAAAAACTGCCAAATCATCGTGCCAAGTAGCCTCACGCTATAGTCCGGAAGCACATTCCTATTCGCGCACTATTGGGGCTAATACTTCGCCTACTTTCGTGAGTTTGCCTATAGAATCATC
Organism: Daphnia pulicaria; assembly: GCF_021234035.1. Lineage (NCBI taxonomy): Eukaryota > Metazoa > Arthropoda > Branchiopoda > Diplostraca > Daphniidae > Daphnia > Daphnia pulicaria. The sequence continues at coordinate 23,793,671 of NC_060918.1, read as the reverse complement.
TGAAAGACAGAAATATGAAGATGACGCGCTACACTTTGTGGACATTTCATCGGCAATTAAATTCAACTAGTTCCGCGTCCATTTAATAACCAGCAGTTAACATAAAATTCACCAAATTAATAGACTAAAACGACCTTTTAGCGAAAATTCAAAATTTCAAACGCATCGCATTTTAGAAACTCAATCAAAAATAAAATAAAATAAAAACGGAATATTCACGGAAGTCATGGAAATTTCGGGATTGGCGTCCTGCTTTTGAGAGATCCTCCTCTTGGTTTTGATCCACAGATGTGTCCATTTGATGATGGAGCGCCACTTGATTTTGCCCAGTAGCGCGGCAGTTGTCGATTTGCTCTCACTGCTGCTGTGGGTCACGAGCACAACTAAAAAGACAAGAAGCTGGACGACGAGATCTGTCCGAAGCCACGGCACCATCACTCTCAAAATGTACAATGAAATATATAGGGAAAAACAAACACAAAAATGAATCAACCAATTTTTGAACCGCGCGCGGTATTATACAAGAAAGCAACTGGCGTTCTGGAAGAGTGGTGTAAGAAGACTGCTGCGCCAGTCGACTGCTGGCTGAATGCACCTTCAGCCTTCGGGTATATCTTCACCCCGTGCGCGCTGTGTTAGACTTCACTAGGTATATGGAAACTCTATAGCGCAGGTTGTCGTAGTATTTAGAAGAAGCGAGATAAAATAGACCAGAGCTATGCTGCTTCCATGAGACCTAGTAACCTCGAAAACCATCGGGAAACGGTCTGCCTCGATGTCCGCATCTGATGGTATCGCCTATACCTGTGACGTTCCCGGAAGCCACTTAGCACCCAAGGACGTAATCAGCGAAGTGTGAAAAACCCGCGGGGAACTGTATAGTAAAGTTTAAAAGCCCAAATAACAAATTCTAGTGAAATAGCAAATAGGCTATATAGACAAAAAAGGGAAAGTTATAATGTCGATGAGATTAAAATGAGTTTTAATATATATAGCTACTCATCTTTTATTTTATCGGACACTGAGTGATACAGGAATGCTTATTGCAACGTGCCTGAGTCGTTGCGTATACTGGAAGCGTATTTTTCTGCTATTATGTGGTCTATCGATATTCGAAAATAAATTAGAAAACCACAGTCCACACATGGAGGACTACGACGACGGAAGCAGTGGAATAAATTGATCGTAAACAAGTCGTTTAGCGTCCGGTGAAAAAAGATGGTTCACGTGGTTCCATAGTGGATCGTCTACTTTATTAGAAGCCTTCAGATTTCCCAATTTGGAAGCCAACCAAGCAACATCCTATTTTTAAAAATGGGTGTGTGACAAACGAAAATGAAAAATAAAAAAGAATCTATTTCAAACATACCCCTGGGGCAACAACCTGTAGAAAAAAAATTTAATTATTGGTTATAGACTTAATTAAAATAATAATAATAAACAAATATATTATTCAGTATACTTTATCATTTTGACCCCAGAAAAGGTAGACGGGGCAGGTGACTTTACTCAAATCATAAGCAGGAGGGGTAGACTGCCCGTAGCGCTTTTGGTTTTCCGCTGAGCCGAAATCAAATCGTTGGAAAGTCTGTCCTGTATTAATTCCAAAGTTCCTTTCAATCGTTTGCATATGCACTGATTAACCATAATACATAGAATAATTTCTAATAGAATTTATACCGGCGTTGAAATTCTGAGCAAAGTGAGCGGCTGTTCTAAATGAACTTCCCGCCGGATTGTGGCCATCATATACAGGTAAAAGATTCTGTTAAAACCATATACGATATACATCGTTTAATTGAAATGAGCAACGCCATTAAAAATAAAAATGATTTTGTGCAACATTTTTCGTTTGACATTCCAATTAAGCGCAATTAAGAAAAGAGCGGTCAGTTATTATGAAACTATATTAATAAATGCATAAACAAGACTCATCACTTACCACATCCATACCACGGTAGTCATCACCAGTAATTGCAACTGTGGGGTTTTGACAAATGGAATTCCTCAGGAAAAGATTGGGACCGCAGAAAGCCTTGCGGAAATTGTGCCTTGGCGAATCGACAGGTTCGTACGCTCTGATTCTAAGAGTCTGGTAGATAAACTGAACCCGAAAATCACGCAGCAGGTTAATTTAATAAAACGTTATATTTACTACTTGATTTGATCATATACATGTTTATATAATACCATAAACTGATTGACGAACGGGGCTTGAAAACGAATGTTAGTCTGTGACTGCGCAACAGCTGCCGCAGGTGCCAGAGCAATCATCACATCAATCTTGGCGTTCAACTCGGGGCGCAAAGACATGCCAACGAAAAACATTGCGCATCCCATTGAGTGGCCTAAATTATTATAACGAAAAGCTAGATCAATTGCCGGGAAAATATATACGTGCCAATTGCGTAATAATAAAATTCAATGTGAAGGCAGCTTATTTAATATAATTGCTCACCAACGTAACTCATCGTACTGCGCCCCGTCTTGGCCAGCACGTAATTGATCACTGCAGGAATGTCGTAGTTGCCCATTTCGTCGAATCTATCTTTGCAAAAATTGTTGAAATAAATTTGTCGTCTCAGTTGCGCACCAATCAACTGCTGGTAGGCCTATTATATAATACTTACGAAAAATTCCAATAAGCTTCCTCTGCAGGGTCGAGACTGACATGCTTGCGTGAATAAGTATTGCCTCGGGCGTTCCCAAGCCACACGTCGTACCTGCCGCTGTCGGCCAAGATGTAGGCTGCATCATCAGTTTTATAGTTGATTATTTGTAGAACAGAAAAAGAAAATGACATTAACAACGATATGATGGCGCAGTGTGGATGGAATCCAAGTGAAAATTACCGAGAGATTGACTGTTGGGAGTGATGAGCCACACACTGTCAGTGTTGAGAAATCCGTGTTGAATAAAGACGACTGGTTTTTTAATATCGGGATTGGGGACTTCACTTTTACCGTGCGGAATGCGATGCACTTCGAGAATGTAACCATCATCGGTAGTCACTTGGTGAACTTCAACGGGATATCCTCGACTGGCAATGATTTGAACCTGAATTTTATATACACGGAACGGAATAATAAGGATATGAAATATTATAATTTCCGGTTGGCATCTCTTACTCCGTACCGGTTTATAAGACGATACAAAGTTATGCTCAATAAAATAGTTATTTTGAATCAACGCACCGTGCAAGCTTTATTATCTTACCGTTGTCATTTTTGCTTCACTGAGATCTCGTCCTTCGTTTTGATAAAGTTGATCGCCAATGGCAGAAATAAGTTCAGTCTCGTTCCAGTGCTGACCTATATCAATTTTTTCAAGCTGCGTTCCATTCATTAAAAACAATCTGTATTGACTAGGCAGTACTGATGATGATGGCGCTGTCCAAGTCAACGGCAAGCAAAAGCAGCAAGCAATATAATAATACATTCTTGTCGTACAATTCATATTTTATGGGCTTGAAAAGACAATGAACAAAATATGAGGTAGGATGAAAAAAAAGTGCTTTTAGAATAAATTATTGAAACATATATTAGAGTGAATTTCACGAATGTTACCGTCCTTATGTAGAATTTGATGAAATCAGTTTTTTATTAGCTTAAAAAATTTTAACTGTTGCTTGTCGACAAGACGAATAAAATGTCCGATTGTGCGCAAGGTGCAAGATGAACTGAACTGGATATACTGGGTAAGCAGACAAGCACTGTATACATGAGTATGTGCTAGAAACATACAAAAGGAATACCCGTTTTTTTGGCACCATAACATTTAGGACGTTAGAAGAAGAGTAACAAAAAATTAAAATCACTTTAGGGTCCAGGTTTCCTTCATTTTACCATCACTTTAGGCCTATTCTGCAAAGATAAAGGTTGACCTTGTTTCGACCAATAAACCTTAAAAAAAAACGGTTTTTTTTTGCAAAATACCAAAATCTGCAAGAACCGTTGCAATATCTTATTGACCTAGCCCATAAATTTGTTGGTGAGTTTGAAAATATATCACTGAAATAGTAATTCCCGATTGATATAGGCTACAATTTAATGTGATGGGTGGTTCATTGAAAAATATTCAGGTAAAAAAGATCATAATAATAATATTTTATAATGACAATCGGACGAATATTGGGTATATGTCTGGTAATACAAATGTTTTAACGTGAATTCAAAGCTCTATTTTAGTTGAAATTTTTAAGCTTGCTTTTGGAAGGAGGGGAATGAACTTATCATAAACTAGTCGTTTGGCGTCCGGTGAAAATAAGTGATCTACGTGGTTCCACGATTGATCTTCGACCTGAATAGAAGCCTTCAAATTTCCCAATTTGGAAGCCAACCAGGCAACATCCTAATACCAAAACGAGAAAGAGACAAGCAATTAGTCAATCTGCAATCAATCAGTGGACGTGGAGGGAGAGGAGAAATGGCTATATACCCTCGGATCAACAACCTGGGAAATAAAATTGAACGTAAATTAATTTAATTATTATTCTGCGCTTCATAGTTTCTATCAAATGAATATTTCAATAGAATATAAATTTTGTGTGCAATATACTTTATCGCTTTGTCCCCAGAAAAGGAAAACGGGACATGTGACTTGACTCAGATCGTAAGCGGGAGGTGTAGCTTGTCCGTAACGCAGCTGATTTTCCGTTGGACCAAAATCATACCGCTGGAAAGTCTGACCTGCAATTGAATTTCAACAATTTCTTACAACAAATTTCGTTTTGAATCGGTCGGGATAAATATGAAATACCCGCGTTGAAATTCTGAGCAAAATGAGCGGCTGTTCTAACTGAAGTTCCCGCCGGATTGTGACCGTCAATGACAGGTAGAAGATTCTATATTTTAATTATACCAATTGTCCAATTAGTTCAATTGAAATAGCAAATATTGAGAAGATTAATATAAGCTCACGTCATATGTAAATAATAATATATAAGCGCTATATTCCAATGGCATTAGAATTCTATAAAAAATTAAACATACCGCATAAACTTACCACATCTATATCCCGGTATTCGTCACTAGTTGTAGCAAATATAGGGTTTTGACAGAGGGAGTAACGCAAGAAAAGACTAGGCCCGCAAAATCTTTTTCTAAAATTGTTCCGTGTCGAATCCACTGGCTCGTATATTCGCACTCCAAGAATTCGGAAGAGATTCTGATCAACTCCCGCAGCATTCAAAATCGCAGAATGAGTTCATTTGCAAAAAATTCTGGCGATTATTTCATTATAGTGACGTACAACTAACAGGTTCACGAACGGAGCTTGGAAACGAAGGCCAGTCTGGGACTCTGCAACAGATGACGCTGGTGCTAGACCGATCATCACATCAATCTTGGCGTTCAACTCGGGGCGCAAAGACATGCCAATGAAAAACATTGCGCATCCCATCGAGTGGCCTGAAACGAAAAGAAATAACGTGTAAGGAATAAGATTATTATTTAAAATACCAAGATATTGCGTACCAATATAACTCATCGTATTGCGCCCCGTCTTGGCCAGCACGTAATTGATCACTGCAGGAATGTCGTATTTGCCCATTTCGTCGAATCTTTTCTTGGCAAGTTATTTGCTCAAATATATTTTTGCACTCGTTGCTGTCTAGGAAAATTAAATGTTGACTTACGAAAAGTTCCAATAATCTTCTTCGGAAGGGTCAAGATAGACGTGCTTGCGTGAATAGGTATTGCCTCGAGCGTTCCCAAGCCACACGTCATACACGCCGGTGTCAGCCAATATGTAAGCTGCAATTTGTTGGACAGATCAAAACAGACATAATTATACGAGTATAAAAAATTTGACCATTTTGTATTACCGAGGCCTTGGTTGTTAGGAGTGATGATCCACACATTGTCGGTGTTGAGAAATCCGTGTTGAATAAAGACGACCTGCTTTTCAACATCACGCTTGGACACCTGACCTTTACCATATGGAATACGATGCAGTTCCAGAATGTAACCGTCTTCAGTGATTACTTCGTGGATTTCAACAGGGTAGCCTCGACTGGCAATGATTTCGACCTGTAGACAATTTTTGATGGGCATCAAGATAGGAAAATTTCATTACTTTGCACTCCTAATTAAGTTGAAAAAATTAGTTATCATCTGTGTTATTCGTCGCAATATACCCATCAAAGAATGATTACAATAACTTTTTTAAAATATGGAATCATATTCTCTCATTGATATATATCCTACCGTTGTTATTTTCGCTTCATCGATACTTTCCTCCTCGTTTTCGTCAAATTGCTTGCCGTAAGCGGTGACAGGTGTGTCTTGTGTCCACTTCCACCGCCACTTCGATAGCCAGCGATGTCCGCTGGTGTTGTGCGGAACGTCTTTTGCTGACTGGGCTACGTCATTATGAAAAATCGAGGTGAATGGAGATGAGAACGTTGCGGTTGCGAAGGCCAGCAAGCAATGACAAGCAACGAAATAATACAGCAATGTAGCGGTAGCCACAGCACAGTTCATAGCCGCGGAGTGGATTGCCGTTTTGCCGATACAACTCGAAAAAGGACCTGCAAAACTTATTGAACACGTGAAAATCATTTTGATTGCAGAGATTTTTAGCATTTAGCACGACAAATCTATTAATAATTAAGTATCACACTTGGTAATGAGTTTTTCTATCCTTTTTTTTAAGTAGAAAAACTAATTTTAGTTTCCCGGATTTAAGTTGCTGCTGATGAATGATGTTCTTTTCTATATAAATGGCCACTTTAATTTGTAACGCGTTTCGTAAAGCCTCGTAAAGCCTTCAGGATACTACCTACCGTTTCCACGTATAAGACTTCCGACTGTTCTTTTTAAATCAGCTCAGAGTTGTTTGCGGTCTGATGAAGTCTGAAGAAAGGACCGCAATTTAGTTTTTCTTCTTCCGGATGGTTCACCAAAGCGGTGCAAAGTCGTTCATAACCTCGCACAGCAATTCAATATTTTTAATGACGAATCGTGAACTATACGTGAACTTGAGTATACCATAAACTGGAAACTAAAAATAAACATACACACAAAAAAAAAAAAAAGCCTTAGGCTATGTAGGATAGCAACGTGAATAACGACGAAATTTAGCTCCTTGCAAAATTTGGTTGTGGGTCACTTAAATGGCATACTTGCCGGTTTAAATTTGAACAGAATTGGATGGGCAGCACAAATGCTGAAAGGCCATTTAGTCTTTCTGCTGGGAATTAAATTCGTTGTTCATAACAAAAATGAGGATCATCCGGCAGCGGTAAAGGTGTACACTGAAATGCAGAGTGTACGAAGCACCGTTCCGTATATATTCACTACAGAAGTGTTACGTGGCCCACAGCAGTGAATGCCATAGAACCGCCATCAGCTCGATCCAAAAAAAAAAAAGGCGATGAAACTACATACGGCCGTTATATACAACATATAACGGAACGCAATATATCTCTATTTTACTGTACCGCAGATTGAACATTGAAACAACTGGATCTCGGGGAACTCAAAAGGAATTGACCTTTATGAAAAACCACGTAACGTGTGATAAAACACTAATATTGTAATACAGTATATACGAGCTACGTAGGTGGTTTGGGAACTGGAGGTTTCGTGATACTCACCAGTGTGAATAGGTAGCCTACATGCGTAGTTTCACAACACTGCAAGGTTAATTTCACTCATGATGGAATTATAAGATCTTTACATAGACACTATATGCAGGTGTTTCTGTATTCAAACTGCGCTTTTGCCCTGATGATGCAGCATCAGCTGCAGCACTTCAGTGGACCTGAAGATGCCAACATGGAAGTTTTACTATATTCTACTGCCTTGAAACTTCGTGCCAAATTTATCCTTGTACGCCTCGCTCTACGCCTCGCTCTACATTACAGACCCATGCAGCGGCGCATATTTTGCAATTTTTCATCAAATTTACTATAAGCTATTTCCTTATCAGCTTATCAGGTCAGGCCTGTACTTCAGCACACGACGTTCCGTCTTTTTAATTTTTATTGGATAACCTATAGCCTACATAAGATGTATTCATGTAATTACAAATATTCTTTTTTACGTGTAGTTCGCAATTATTAGATGTCTAACAAATGAATTCATTATTTCTACTACCTATTATTTAAAAATAATAGTTAATACAAATATAACTTCCAAAAAGATTGTGCTGTGATTAACTACAAGATTAATTCAGACGAATTCAGATTATTAGCGCATCAGGATTACAATTTAATACCAACTATCCGTAAGTCAAATAACGAGGCTTATAGGAATCTCCGACTCCATAGACGACATGTTCAGAATCGTCGGTTTCTCTTAAGTTTCCACCAAACATGCATTCTTCATAACTCGGAGGTGCTATATTTAAAAGAGGAAACAGTCGAATTAATAATCAGTTAGACAACTTGTATAAAATAAAACAATGCTTATATTTACGAAGATCTGGATAGTCGTTTGAAATCGGGGAAGCTATTTCACGTCCCGATGGATTCGTTATGCTCGTAGAATTCTCGGTCTGGGTTTGCGAGTTTGGGTGTGCGATTCTCTGCTGAAAATTAGCGAATGAGCTGCGTAGAGGAACATTACCGATGAGAAGGTTGTGGAAAATCTTCAGGTTGAAGGAAAATGCACCAGGATCTACAGCAAACTGCCCGCAACTGATTAACAACGCAGTTCAAATGTTTCTCCCCCCAAAACAAATTAAGAGACTCACCATGATGCTGTAGGACACGTCAATAATTTTGCAAAACTGAAGATTTGAAGAGACGATAGGAGGAACAATGATGGCATAATTTTCCCATGCCTGAAAATCTTTGAATTTTCCTCTTATTGATTCGTTAATAACGCGTTCATGGAATTCGGTTGCACGCGTTGCGTGATAACTAGTTTTCTAAAAATCACGTAAAAAATTTGTTTTTAACATATACGTAAAATAGGTCACGTAAAAGACCCGATTTTTTAGTCTGGTGACAATTTTCGTTGCCTCTTACCTCTATGATCTGAACTTTTGTGCCACGCATAGCCTTTCTGCTCAAGTTTTCAACTTCGGCGTTGAAGATGATTGATTCTCCCGGTACATAACCGCAACGATCCAGCCAAAATTTAGCAGTTATCGGGTTGGATTTGCAACAAAGAATTCCCAGAGTCTTATAACCGGACGCTTGCACTGGTACCTTGTCAATAAATTATCGAAAAAAGCTCAAATAGTGCAATAATCAACAAATTATTTGATGTAAGTAATTACGCTAGATTCAGGAATCTGATTAAGGTCCATTATGGAATTCACAGTTATAGGAATCTTGCATTCGTGATTCCACTTTCTACGTCTGTAATTTATGGCGTCATCAAATAATACCATAATATTGCAAAAACAGCTTTAAACCATCTAAAAAAATTATTTATGTGGAAAATGTGAATAAATACCGTTCATAAACAGCTCGAATGGTGTAACGGACGTTGCCATGAACTCCTTCAAATGAGGACGGAATTTGATGCGGCAGTATCAATGAAAATGGAAATTGATGTTTCCCTTTACCCAACGTACGATCACTTCCTATTATTTTTTTTTCAGTCACATTAATTATAAAAACGGTTCTTGTCTGTTATTTGTCATATTAGGCTTTATAGAGGGGATTTCTATACGTTAAAATTTTACCTCCAGCGTTGATGGTGATCCGTTGACGGAAGTAATTTTCGCTGGATTGGTAGTGGGTCGTAATATTTTTAACTTCGTTGTGTGAACGTCCATTTCGATAAATCGTATTCATTTGTTGCTCTGTCCTGGTAAATGAAACTTGAGCTGATCCACGGCAATCGACGTAAATACCTAATAAAAATGTATAAGAGAGGCAAATTACATAAGACTCAAGATGATGCAATACAATGTTTGTGACTTAATGTTTAACATTCTATAGTCGACTTTATTATACCATTCACATGTTTGGGTTTGTCGTTCCATACATGAACACTTCCTGTAATTTCTTGACCAGGAAAAAACACGCAGTTATCTTTATCTAAAGTGACGTAAAACTTGGCCAACACCATAGCTACAGTAAATCAGTACCTTCTCGAACTATAAAAATAGTTAAACTAACTCCGCCAACCAGTTCGATAAGCTCTTATTATTACTCTTCTCCGATAGTGTTATCTTATCTTAACAATGAGTCCACTACTCAGAGGCCGGATTTGAGGGTTTTGTGGTTTTCATTTTTCGGGGAAACGGTGACTGAGGCATCGCAGCCAGTCCCCGATTGAACCGTTTTGTTTAGAATTTTGCAAAAAACCGAATGGTGAAATCCGCAATTTTTTAGCTAGCATAGTTTTTAAGTAATTTAGGGAAAACTAATGGGGAGTTTTTCGGATTTTTCACATCAGTAGGGCTATCCAGGCGAACCAGACCGTTAAAAAAAACTACCAAAGGTATTGCCCCCCCCCCTCTACAGACATATCACACCGTTTTGTTATCTGAGGTAGAGATATCGATGATTGAAAATCTATAAAATTTTACACCATTTTCTGAAGATTTTTGACATCAGCCCACTTCATTTTGCCTCGCCATCTAGCGGCGATCGTATCGGTATTGGAAATACACCATTTCAAGTCCATTGAATCAATAATTCATAATACAAGTGCCAGGGTTGGGAACGACAGTAAAAAAAAAAGTATGTTTGTTACAGAGATAAGGAGATGACAAACTCAATGAGAGAGCCAGCAGACGACGCCGCCCCGTTTATTCAACCGTTCAGAACCCACCCTAAAACTATCTCCTTAAGTCCTTACCACACTTCCGCTTCACCAGTGCTACGCTAGCGCTCCTACCGACCGGAGCCCGTAACATGCAGTTGTAGAATCCTTGAAGTTGTGATTTTCAGTTCCTGGAAGTATTTCTTTGAACCCTTATTTCTATTTCTTTTTCTACATGCATGTCTTAATAGATTCATTGATTTTAAAGACTTGAAATAGTGTATTGGACAACGATTTTCGTGATACCCCCATTTCGACAAATTTTTCAGGCATTTCATTCGGCGTTGCCGATTGCCGTATATGTGCTTTTCGCCCCCTTTCCTGTCCACTCCTTCGCTTTTTCCCTGTTTCCTATGTATCAAGGCCTTGTATATCGATACAGATGGGACTTGATACATAGGAAACAATGGAAAAAGCGAAGGAGTGGGGGCGAAGTCACATATACGGCAATCGGCAACGCCAAATGAAATGCCTGAAAAATTTGTCGAAATGGGGGTATCACGAAAATCGTGATATCTCAAACATCTCAAAGAATTATAAAAAATCCTTTTGGATTCTAAAAGAGGGATGAAAGGGCTACATTTTGTATCAATTAGTTTTTTTTTACAAGCCGAATATACGGCTAAAAGCGATGTAGTCGAACGGGGAGACTTTGGGTTTTCGTGATATTTCACGATTTTCAACCGTGATTATCTCGTGAACGGAAAAAGATAAAAATCCGGACTTAATTCCGTTGGAATCGCCTTGCGATTCTGAACAGAATAGACCTAGTCCGGATTTTTAAAGTCCTTTTCCGGATTACGATCCGAAAAGTACCTCCACCAAAAAGACGGTATTTCAGTCCGGTTGAGTGGGAGATCGCTTGTTAAAATTCATTGAAGTTGTTATTTTCAGTTCCTGGAAGTATTTCTTTCAATCTTTATTTCTATTTCTTTTCCTTCATGAATGTCTTAATAGATTCATTGATTTTAAAGACTTGAAATAGTATATTGGACATCGATTACCATATCCTGTAACAAGAAAACCCTTGACATTTGTAAAACAATCAGAATCGTCATTTCAAATTCATTGAAGTTGTGATTTTCAGTTCCTGGAAGATTTTCTATCAACCATAATTTCTATTTCTTTTCCTTCATGCATTTCTTAATAGATTCATTGATTTTAAAGACTTGAAATAGTGTATTGGACATCGATTAACATATCCTGCAACAAGAGGGTCGCCGGTATCTGGAAAAATTAGCGCGGATCATCAGCAGCTTTTCATTTTCTTCATTATTCGTGGACACCAACTAAAAACGTAAGTTGAAATGACGATAGAATATTTTGTTTCGTAGAAATTCGTCATAGTAAGATTTTCATAGTGTGCCACGGTCGAAATCCGCGTTACCCAAACAAAAATTCAACTTTAAAACCTTCAGACGAGGTTCCATAATACGTAGAGAGGCAAATATTCCATTACCCCATAAGATTCCCAACCCTACTAACACAGCGACCCTTACAAAAAAAAACAGCTAGTTTCCAGCTTGTCTTAGCTTGACAATTTGGACCGCCAAGCTTGCAATTAGCTGATAAAGTTTAGGCTAAAAATGGACGATATTATCCTTCCATTTATCAACTGATTTTTAGTTGTTGAGGGTCAGCTTAAAATAAGCTTAATTATTTTAGCTTTTTTCAAGCTTAGTTAATTCAACCAATAACTAGGTGATAAAATTTAGCTTGGAATAAACCGATTTTAGTTAACTTGTTTTTGTCAGTTAACTTGAGGCGGGGGTGGGGCAAATAAAACAAAATAAACATGTTAAAATTTTGAGTTGAATTCGACTTTGTATTTCAAAACACGACACATAATGTTAGGCATAATCACGCGCTCTAACGAACAGACATAAACATTACTCACACAACTAAGAGTAGACAAGCAGGCCGACAGACAGGCCTGTAGGGCTGTAGAATTTTTCAAAATGTGTCCCAAATCCAGAACATGCTCCTTCATTTCTGTAGAAATGTTTTTGAATTTTACTGTGTAGTTCCGTGTTTTCCTTATTAAAAAAAAAAAGAATTAGTCTTACAATTATTGAATGCGTGACAAAAAGTAAAATAGTATTAGCCTATACTTTGTCCAATTCTGCATAAGTTCTTTTCTTTGAAGGTTGAGGTTGTGACTGTGATATATCAGTTATAACACCATCATCACCACAATTCTCGTCTTCATCATCAAGGGTATAACCAGCAGGTCTTGGAACCATTGTTGGATAACAAAGGGAACGCTTTACCTTTGAAGAAAGCCTTGTTTTAGTCTGATCAATATTTTCCATGATAGCTCTGTCTCTTTCCAATGCAATTTTGGAAACATCATCTAAACATAACGGAATAAAAACAAATGAAAGTTTGGAATAAATGAGAGTAAAATGTAAATGTAGATATTTATCGTACCACAGTGAAGGAGAATGAAGCCAGTCTTCATTATCAATTTACTTCCATCACAATTCTCTGGAATTGAATAATCGGTGAAATCATAAGGGGTTTTATTATCATCCTCACTAGTCCATCTATGAAAAATTTTATCGTTAGAATAAACAGATACAAGTTTAATACAAAACAAGAACTATAGAATAACCTGAATACGATGACCTTTTTACTATGGATCCATGAATCCAACAAAGAGATGCAGTAGATCAAATCCATGTTATCTAGACTAAGTTTAGGCTTGAAGAAACTGCACATTGTAGTGATGATAAGGCTCTCATCAGTACACTTAATAAGAATGACTGGGGAATTGACTGTTGACTTTGCCATTCCATCATACAAAAATGAAAATTCCTATCAGAGTGTAAAATAATCAAAGCTAATATACAATGCTTGCATTAACATAGCTATAAAATGGTTTCAGAAAACCATTGCCTCTCCAAAAAAAGGCTATAGGCTGTGCAATATATGATATAACAATTTAAAAAAGTCAAAACTTACTTTTTATCTGCAACTGCAAGATAGAAAACGAGAGCACATTCAGAGTGACGATCTGAACATTTCAGTGCAGACGAGATTATTTACGCGGGAAATAATAAGCCACTGCAGCTCTTTTTTTTACAATGTTGCCGGGTAATATTTTTCGTCTGTAATATCGTCTGTAATATACACAATATCCCAACACGCATACAATTTGAAAGAATGATCTAAAACAAAAAATAATTTGTATCATTTTGCCATGATTTGGTTGGTACAAAAATAGGTTCTTACATTGTTCCTCCTAGTAATTTGGTATTGGTGGTGACAGCCATGGCATAAACCCAAACAATAACAAACACTTCTGCAAATTCTGGCCCACCATCGTGATCAGTACTATCACTTCTTCCCTGTAGCAATCTGCATACAAGTGATTATTCAGTGCTCAATTGCATCATGAGAGATTGATTGGCTTACGTTAAATCTGATTACAACTTACTACAATGCCATAAATGTGCACAAAATAAATGGTCCCCACAAGTCCCCTGCATAGGAAGTTACATTTATTTACTGTAGTTAAAATCTATTTGGACAGACTCACATTCTGTTAATAAAGAAGTTTGTTGACGAGGGTAAAGTAAATGAAAGAACTTGTTCCTACAGCCTTGAGATCACGTACCTGATAAGAATTGAATGTTATCATACAGTATAATTTCTAATAAGGTAAATTAACTTTACTATTGTCAGGCGGATTGGTTCATCTAAAGTATTGAATTCGGGCTTTCCTTCACCATTTGTAGGTTTAGAAATGGAAGGGATGCTGTCCATTTTCCCGCTGACATAGACCAAGTAATCTTCATTCTGAACGTTACATGGTTAAGACTCATTGAGCTAAATTAACTTTTTTACACAAATTGCTTACCGATGGTGAAGAAAACGGTGGAAGAGCGTTAAATTCCTCCATTTCACTTGCCACGTCTATAGATTTTCAATGCAACGTATAGGCTCTTGTCGCTGTCAAAATATTCAGCTGATTGACTAACGTAGCAGACGACTCTCTTATAAAGCGACTCAAGGGCTAGATCGAGTATGGCCCCACGTCACCAAAATGTTTAGTTGTGTTTGCTCATTTGAAAACAGCAGAAAAGTTTTATCCACTTTATTATATAGTATTTTTAAATTCAAGTGTCTTAATTTTTTTTAAATGAGGGATTAGAGAAATTTCTCTAAGGAAGGCTCATCATAATCAGCAGCGGGAACTTCAACCGAGGTCTGGCGGGTTCAATTTTTTTCAAAACGGAGACCTGTAAATAAGCTGTAATGTGATAGCTTAGATATAGCTTTAAAAAGACAGGTCGAATAAAGCTAGGGGTTCTAAGCATAGCTTTAGCTTGAAGCAAGCTATTCGGAGGTAGGCTAAAACAGTTTACCTTATCCAGCATATAAATACTAGCTTAGATATAGCTTAAAAAAGACAGGTCGAATCAAGCTAGGAGTTCTAAGCATAGCTTTAGCTTGAAGTAAGCTATGCGGAGGCAGGCTAAAATAGTTTACCTTATGTTCAGGTATTTTGAAGGAGAGCTGCGCAAGCATGAAGAAATTCACATAATTACCAGCTAGCGGCAAGCTAGAAATCACTAAGTTGAGCCAAATCAGCTTGCCGCTAGCTTCAAGGTCGAGCGCTTAGCTGATTTTTTCGTAAGGGGATGTACCATGGATATGACCGCAGCGTACTCCCAAGGATAAGGGAGATACAAACAGCATATCCATGGAATGCTTCATGGTGATCCTTATTTCCCCTTCCCCGCACGTACCATTTGTATGTCCCTTGAATATACCGGTTTGTGTATACACAGTATCCTTAAATAACATCCATCTTTGGATATGATTTCTGTCAGAAATTAAAAGATAAAAGTCTACCCCGAGACTTGAACTACTGACTTTCAATTCCGTAGCTCACCTCTCTAACCATTTGACCAACTGTTCATACATTTGAGGAACAAATGTTTGTGGGTATTGGAAATAGAGATATTCTTTAGCTTTTTCGTCCACTGTGTACCTTATATGGTTATACTGTGATGCACATTCTGTGTATGTACCAAATGGTATCACAACAAAATCATACCCCCGGGTATATTACTTTGACGTACAATCAGTATATTAATGAATATACGCTGGTGGATCTACGATGAATATTCTTTATTTCATCCCATCCTAGATCCGAATAAATTTATATCTACGCTATACTACCGCCCCCCAATTGTGACCTGG
Organism: Daphnia pulicaria; assembly: GCF_021234035.1. Taxonomy (NCBI): domain Eukaryota; kingdom Metazoa; phylum Arthropoda; class Branchiopoda; order Diplostraca; family Daphniidae; genus Daphnia; species Daphnia pulicaria. Next base: position 23,777,733 of record NC_060918.1, on the reverse strand, counting down.
ATGTATTCATCCCATATTAACCTACATCTTACATAAATTGGATGGGCCGTGTTAGTAGGGAAAGTTATTCATGTTTGAAAATCTACTTTCATCATTTTTTGTTGACATTTTCTTGTTACGATTTCAAGATTTTCATAGTATCCCACAGTCGAAAACTGCGTTACCTTAACGAAAATTCAACTATAAATCCTCCAAGGGAGTGTCCATAATACGTAGAGGGGCAAATATTCCATTACCCCATAGGATTTCAAAAGTTATTCATGTTTGAAAATCTACTTTCATCATTTTTTTTTCATTTTCGTGTAACGATTTCAAGATTTTCATAGAGTACCACGGTCGAAATCCGAAATCCGGAGTTCCCATAATAAGGAAAAGGGAAAATATTCCATTACCCCATAGGATTTCAAAGTTATTCATGTTTGAAAATCTACTTTCACCATTTTTTTGACATTTTCGTGTTATGACTTCAAGATTTTCATAGTGTTTTAGCGTTGTTTGCATTCGCGTTGAAGAAAAACCAAAAACACTGCTAAAAAAATATCCCTCAAAAATTTTTCAAATCGTGCTGGATACCTTCCCTATCATTTATAAAGATAATTATGGTTCTAAATCGGTGTGTAATACCTTATTCTACAATAAAACCACGAGATTATTCTTTATAAATCGTGGGTTGCATTGGCGTTGAAAAAAACAAAAAAAAAAAACTGCTCAAAAGTTACCCCTAAAAAATTTTCAAATCGTGCTGGATACCTTTCCTTTCACTTATAAAGCTAATTATCGTTCTAAATCGGCGTGTAATACCTTATTCTACAATAAAACCATAAGATTTCTCTTTATAAATAATATTTTGCATTGGCATTGAAGAAAAACACAAAAAACTGCTCAAAAGTTAACCCTCAAAAATTTTCAAATCGTGCTTTTGGGGGAGGAGCATGTGTTGACACATTATCCGTGACAGACACAGGCTCCTCCCTCAAAAGCTTGTTCTTTTATTATATATGGATGTTTTATGAAGTTGGAAATAATTATATACATGATTTTGTAAATTTAATAAAAAGAGATTTCTGTTCAAAACACAATTTTTTTTGTGAAGGTTTGACAGATCTATTTAACTATTGTTTGTTTTCCTTATTTTTTAGCGGATTAGCTACTTAATGTAATTCGCACATACAGTCAATCAAGACAAGGCAGGTTCGTCTTGATTAGCTTTGCATAGAGATTTCCTGGGCAAGGAAGAAGAGAGAAGAGTAAGTAGTGAGAATAACCATATATTGTACATTATGGACTAAACTGATAAAATACGCATTTATAATGACCAAAAATTTGCTTATCTAAGGGGAACAGTTGCGCCAGTGGTGTGAGCCTTGTGCCTTGCGCCAAGTGCTAGAGTGCCGTGAGCCAGCTGTTCAATGCCCGGGGTAAGACTTTTTATTTTTTATATTTAAGGAAGTTTTGTGAAGTTGGAAATAATTATATACATGATTTTTTAAATTTAATAAAAAGAGATTTCTGTTCTAAACACAATTTTTTTGTGTGAAGGTTTAACAGATCTATTTCACTATTGTTTGTTTTCTTTATTTTTTAGCGGATTAGCTACTTAACGTTATTCGCACATACAGTCAATCAAGACAAGGCAGGTCCATCTTGATTAGCTTTGCATAGAGATTTCCTGGGCAAGGAAGAAGAGAGAAGAGTGCGTAGTGAGAATAACCATATATTGTACATTATGGACTAAACTGATAAAATCCATATATAATAAAACAGCAAGCTTTTTTGGGGAAAGGCTTATTCATGTGTCAACAATGTGTCAACACAGGCTCCTCCCCCATAATGGAACATGCCCAAACATGCCCAACACCAGATGTCTTCGCCGTGATGACGAAATCTTCAAGTAAGGTACTGGGCAGATTTCCCACGAAAAAAATCTATTACGGGCAGATGATTAAGCTACAGAAAAGCGAATATCAAAACAGTCCGACTTGACGCTAGACCAAAGTTCCCCGGATTTGACTGGGGCTCAGGTTACTGTTACTCGTACGCATTTATAATGACCAAAACTTCGCTTATCTAAGGGGAACAGTTGCGCCAGTGGCATGAGCCTTGTGCCTTGCGCCAAGTGCTAGAGTGCCGTGAGCCAGCTGTTCAATACCCGGGGTAAGACTTTATTTTTTTTATATTTAAGGAAGTTTTATGAAGTTGGAAATAATTATATACATGATTTTGTATATTTAATAAAAAAGAGATTTCTGTTCTAAACACAATTTTTTTTCTGTGCGAGTTTTAACAGATTAATTTAAGTGATTTAACTATTGTCTGTTTTCCTCATTATTTAGCGGATTATTTGCTGTAATTTGCACATACAGTCAATCAAGACAGGGCAAGTCCATCTTGATTGACTACGCATAGGGAGAATACCTTGGCAAGGAAGAAGAGTGCGTAGTGAGAATAACCATATTTTGTACATTTAGACTAAACTGATAAAATATGCATATATAAGCCAAAAAATTCGCTTATCTAGGAGGAACAGTTGGCCGAGTGGTTGGAGAAATGCGCCTTGTGCCTTGTGCTACGGTGCCGTACGCCATTTGTTCAATACCCGGGTAAACCTTTTTATTTTTTTTTTATTTTTAAGGAAATTTTATGAAGTTGGAAAATATTATAAAAATAATTTTGTTTTTTTAATTAAAACATTTTTTTCTAAACGCATTTTTTTTTTTCTGTGCGAGTTTTAACAGATCCATTTAAGTTATTTAACTATTGTTTGTTTTCCTCATTATTTAGCGGATTACTTGCTGAAATTCGCACACACAGTCAATCAAGACAGGGCAAGTCCATCTTGATTGACTACGCATAGGGAGAATACCTTGGCAAGGAAGAAGAGTGCGTAGTGAGAATAACCATATTTTGTACATTAAGACTAAACTGATAAAATACGCATATATAATTCCAAAAAATTCGCTTATCTAGGAAGAACAGTTGGCCGAGTGGTTAGAGCCTTGCCGAGGGTTGATAGAAAATCTTCCAGGAACTGAAAATCAATACTTTGATTGAAGGGTTGATACATTGAATTTGAAATGACGATTCTGATTGTTTTACAAATTTCAAGGGTTTCCCTGTTACAGGATATGTTAATCGATGTCCAATACACTATTTCAAGTCTTTAAAATCAATGAATCTATTAAGACACTCATGAAGGAAGAGAAATAGAAATTAGAGTTGATAGAAAATCTTCCAGGAAGTGAAAACACAACTTCAATGAATTTGAAATGACGATATAAATTGTTTTACAAGTTTAAACAAATTTCTTGTTACACGATATGTTAATTCGATGTCCAATACGCTATTTAAAGTCTTTAAAATCAATGAACCTATTAAGACACTCATGAAGGGAAAGAAATAGAAATAAGAGTTGATAGAAAATCTTCCAGGAAGTGAAAACACAACTTCAATGAATTTGAAATGACGATATAAATTGTTTTACAAGTTTAAACAAATTTCTTGTTACACGATATGTTAATTCGATGTCCAATACGCTATTTAAAGTCTTTAAAATCAATGAATCTATTAAGACACTCATGAAGGAAAAGAAATAGAAATAAGGGTTGATAGAAAATCTTCCAGGAAGTGAAAACACAACTTCAATGAATTTGAAATGACGATATAAATTGTTTTACAAGTTTAAACAAATTTCTTGTTACACGATATATTAATCGATGTCCAATACACTATTTCAAGTCTTTAAAATCAATGAATCTATTAAGATACTCATGAAGGAAAAGAAATAGAAATAAGGGTTGATAGAAAATCTTCCAGGAAGTGAAAACACAACTTCAATGAATTTGAAATGACGATATAAATTGTTTTACAAGTTTAAACAAATTTCTTGTTACACGATATGTTAATTCGATGTCCAATACGCTATTTAAAGTCTTTAAAATCAATGAATCTATTCAGACACTCATGAAGGAAAAGAAATAGAAATAAGAGTTGATAGAAAATCTTCCAGGAAGTGAAAACACAACTTCAATGAATTTGAAATGACGATATAAATTGTTTTACAAGTTTAAACAAATTTCTTGTTACACGACATGTTAATCAATGTCCAATACACTATTTCAAGTCTTTAAAATCAATGAATCTATTAAGACACTCATGAAGGAAAAGAAATAGAAATAAGGGTTGATAGAAAATCTTCCAGGAAGTGAAAACACAACTTCAATGAATTTGAAATGACGATATAAATTGTTTTACAAGTTTAAACAAATTTCTTGTTACACGATATGTTAATCGATGTCCAATACACTATTTCAAGTCTTTAAAATCAATGAATCTATTAAGACACTCATGAAGGAAAAGAAATAGAAATAAGAGTTGTTAGAAAATCTTCCAGGAAGTGAAAACACAACTTCAATGAATTTGAAATGACGATATAAATTGTTTTACAAGTTTAAACAAATTTCTTGTTACACGATATGTTAATTCGATGTCCAATAAGCTATTTAAAGTCTTTAAAATCAATGAACCTATTAAGACACTCATGAAGGAAAAGAAATAGAAATAAGAGTTGATAGAAAATCTTCCAGGAAGTGAAAATCACTACTTCAATGAATTTGAAATAACGATATAAATTGTTTTACAAGTTTAAACAAATTTCTTGTTACACGATATGTTAATTCGATGTCCAATACGCTTTTTAAAGTCTTTAAAATCAATGAATCTATTCAGACACTCATGAAGGAAAAGAAATAGAAATAAGGGTTGATAGAAAATCTTCCAGGAACTTAAAATCACTACTTCAATGAATTTGAAATGACGATTCTGATTGTTTTACAAATTTCAAGGGTTTTCCTGTTACAGGATATGTTAATCGATGTCCAATACACTATTTCAAGTATTTAAAATCAATGAATCTATTAAGACACTCTTGAAGGAAAAGAAATAGAAATAAGAGTTGATAGAAAATCTTCCAGGAAGTGAAAACACAACTTCAATGAATTTGAAATGACGATATAAATTGTTTTACAAGTTTAAACAAATTTCTTGTTACACGATATGTTAATCGATGTCCAATACACTATTTCAAGTCTTTAAAATCAATGAATCTATTAAGACACTCATGAAGGAAAAGAAATAGAAATAAGAGTTGTTAGAAAATCTTCCAGGAAGTGAAAACACAACTTCAATGAATTTGAAATGACGATATAAATTGTTTTACAAGTTGAAACAAATTTCTTGTTACACGATTTGTTAATCGATGTCCAATACACTATTTCAAGTCTTTAAAATCAATGAATCTATTAAGACACTGATGAAGGTAAAGAAAAAGAAATAAGAGTTGATAGAAAATCTTCCAGGAAGTGAAAACACAACTTCAATGAATTTGAAATGACGATATAAATTGTTTTACAAGTTTAAACAAATTTCTTGTTACACTATATGTTAATTCGATGTCCAATACGCTATTTAAAGTCTTTAAAATCAATGAATCTATTCAGACACTCATGAAGGAAAAGAAATAGAAATAAGAGTTGATAGAAAATCTTCCAGGAAGTGAAAACACAACTTCAATGAATTTGAAATGACGATATAAATTGTTTTACAAGTTTAAACAAATTTCTTGTTACACGATATGTTAATTCGATGTCCAATACGCTTTTTAAAGTCTTTAAAATCAATGAATCTATTCAGACACTCATGAAGGAAAAGAAATAGAAATAAGGGTTGATAGAAAATCTTCCAGGAACTTAAAATCACTACTTCAATGAATTTGAAATGACGATTCTGATTGTTTTACAAATTTCAAGGGTTTCCCTGTTACAGGATATGTTAATCGATGTCCAATACACTATTTCAAGTATTTAAAATCAATGAATCTATTAAGACACTCTTGAAGGAAAAGAAATAGAAATAAGAGTTGATAGAAAATCTTCCAGGAAGTGAAAACACAACTTCAATGAATTTGAAATGACGATATAAATTGTTTTACAAGTTTAAACAAATTTCTTGTTACACGATATGTTAATCGATGTCCAATACACTATTTCAAGTCTTTAAAATCAATGAATCTATTAAGACACTCATGAAGGAAAAGAAATAGAAATAAGAGTTGTTAGAAAATCTTCCAGGAAGTGAAAACACAACTTCAATGAATTTGAAATGACGATATAAATTGTTTTACAAGTTGAAACAAATTTCTTGTTACACGATTTGTTAATCGATGTCCAATACACTATTTCAAGTCTTTAAAATCAATGAATCTATTAAGACACTGATGAAGGTAAAGAAAAAGAAATAAGAGTTGATAGAAAATCTTCCAGGAAGTGAAAACACAACTTCAATGAATTTGAAATGACGATATAAATTGTTTTACAAGTTTAAACAAATTTCTTGTTACACTATATGTTAATTCGATGTCCAATACGCTATTTAAAGTCTTTAAAATCAATGAATCTATTCAGACACTCATGAAGGAAAAGAAATAGAAATAAGAGTTGATAGAAAATCTTCCAGGAAGTGAAAACACAACTTCAATGAATTTGAAATGACGATATAAATTGTTTTACAAGTTTAAACAAATTTTTTGTTACACGACATGTTAATCAATGTCCAATACACTATTTCAAGTCTTTAAAATCAATGAATCTATTAAGACACTCATGAAGGAAAAGAAATAGAAATAAGGGTTGATAGAAAATCTTCCAGGAAGTGAAAACACAACTTCAATGAATTTGAAATGACGATATAAATTGTTTTACAAGTTTAAACAAATTTCTTGTTACACGATATGTTAATTCGATGTCCAATACGCTATTTAAAGTCTTTAAAATCAATGAATCTATTCAGACACTCATGAAGGAAAAGAAATAGAAATAAGAGTTGATAGAAAATCTTCCAGGAAGTGAAAACACAACTTCAATGAATTTGAAATGACGATATTGTAATGTTAATTCACAGCATATGGCAAAGCCATTGACAAGTTCTCACACTTGTTGATGCGTTTACCATACGCACCGTCTTAATTACTTTAACAGGCATGGCTACCATCAGACAAGCCATCGCTCATCATCCCGTATATAAATCGGACATTCGATCTATTTGAGGTCTCGTTGAATACGGTCACTCGCTTATGCTTGTAATCGTGTTACAGTTGTCTTGGTTGTTTCTCAATACACCTTTAACCGCACCTCTCGCGTTTGACTCCTGTGACTCATCATCACAAATTGGTGAACGTGCCAGTTTGGACTTCAAGACCTGCCGTGAGTCAACGAGAAGGAACATCGCCCCCAGCTGCCACACCACCTTGGACCAGACGACAGGACGACCAGACGACCAGACAACCCACAACGAGATCATCTACATCGAGGAAGGAAACATCAATTTTCTCAAAACTGTAAGTGAATGACGAATCCTCAAACAACAATTAGCGACACTTCGTTTACAGCTATTAATGAGTCTTTAATTGATGAGATAGACCTAGAAGAAGACGCGTACGTAAATTCCTTAGCTGATAGTGTACTAAAAGTTAGAAACAATTTTGTTACCCATTGGTCAAATTTAATAAGTCTTTGTAAAAGTACTATAGATGAAACCTCAGATAAACGCTTAACACGAAGTAGTTATATTGCAAAAAGAAAGGAAGTCACAGGTCAAGTTTATCATTTTTTGAAACAGTATACATTTGAATTGCATAAAAAGGAGTTTGGAAGTTCAGTTTATCTTACCGGTGAGGCTAAAGAAAAAGTTTTAGAAAAATTAGGGACATATTTCGTAGAATTAAAAGCAGACCCCAATAAATTTAACCCTTTGTTACAAAATGTTAGAGAAGCTCATAGTCGAGAAGTAGATTTTCGGAATAAAGCATTTAAAATATTTAAGAGGGAACTTCTTTTCAAACAATTAGCATTAGATGAGTATGCAAAGAATCTTGAACAAGACGTAGCGAACGAAACGAAAAAGATTGAAAAAGAGGTAGATAAAGTAAGGAGAGAATTTTCAAAGAAAGTAGCTGATTCTTATCTAGAAAACACCCGTTTAACAGCAGAAGTAGAAACATTAACCCGAACAAATTTTAAACAAGCAACTTTAATAGCAGATTTTAATAATAGACCCAAAGAAAGTCAGGCAAGCGATGAGAGTAAAACATTTTTGACAGAATATGAGACAGTTAAAACCAATCTAGAAAAAGCTAAGAGCGAAATCATAGGACAGAACGACTGCATAAATGATTTAAGGGATTCTCTATCACAACTTAAGGAAGATACTGAAGATAAAATAAAACAACTAAACCATAGCTACAATCTATTAGACAACGCACACGAAGCTTTGAAGAACGCAAGTAAATTAACAGAAGACGACGTAACAACACTTACAAATAAAAACCAAGAACTATCTCAAAAGCTAGACACATTGCAAATTGAAGCCAACTCCAAAGAAGCAAGCATAAAACTTTTGAAAACAACCAAACGAGACTTGTCCAATAAAATCTCTGACCTCGAACAAGAACTTAAAGCTAAAGATTTATACATTCAAAAACATTTGAAATCAACTTTAGTAGCAGATACGCAAACCCATTCAAAGCCCACCCAAACAACTAATATTATAACCATGACATTAGGCAATAGTAATGAAGATGCACCAATAACTAAGAGCCATTTACGCGAATTATATTCACAGGACGAACGTAAATCTATCCCGATTTTCAAAGGCAAAAGAGGAGAGCAGTTAGTTAATAATTGGTTAAAAGATGCGGAAAGAGTCGCACAAAGCGCAGGGTGGGAGAAGAAAGATAAAATTAAATATTTTTCAGATAGACTAAGAGGAGATGCTGCGGATTGGCATAGTGATTATATGGAAAGAGCACAAGATGAGGAAGATTACGATGCATGGGAAAAAGCTTTAATAAATAGATTTCTTACAGAAACAGAGTTAGAAAATTTAAGAAAACAATTAAACGAGCTTCGGCAGACCCCCGATCAAAGCACACAGACTTTCGTTAGTAGAATTAATCAGTTATATGACATCATTCATGGAAAAGAAATTACATTAGGTGACAAAGCGACGAACGAAGCTAAGGCATTAGCAATATCTCTGAGTCAAATGAGAGGCGAAGCTAAACAAAAAATTCTTTTAAAGGGTCTCTTGCCAAAAATATTGAAAATAGTTTGGAGCCGCATGGATGTTGATAGTGCTTACGAAGACGTATGCGAAAACGCCTACGCCGCAGAAACTTTAGTTAATAGAATGGAACAGAATGAAGATAAGAGTTTAAAGGCCACTATAGCAGGTATCTCTGCACACGATAACGAGCAAGATATAGAGATCTTGCGGCAGAAAACAAAGATTGTTCATTTAGAGAAACAGTTAGCCGGTCTAACTATCGGAAAAAATGCTCCACAGGAAAACAACGAGATTGATTTTCCCTCAATAGCAGTTGCCGACGCCTTTAACAGACACAGATCACCTTCCGGCGATCGTAGACGGTCCAATTCGGAAAATCGGATCCGTTTTCAGCACCCCCCAAGCCGCCAACACAGCGCGGATAGAAATATTCCTCGATCTAGAGGTACGAATAATCAACACCATAGATCACGTAGTTCTAGTGGTAACAGATATAATGATACACTAGATAACCGTCCGAGAAGAGAGCCAACTCCACCACCACAAAATTATTCAAACAGATCACAAGGACAATTTCAGCGTCCCCAAAATTTTAATCCTATGTTTAATCCTCGTCGTAGATTTCAGAATTTAAGTGAATATCCCCAGCATTTTCGAAACCAAACGTTTCGTGCCCATCAGGTACCGCGCCAAAATAACTTCGTTACCTCAGGTCCCCCTGGAGCTAGGCCACAGCATAACGCTTGGTATAACCCAGCCCAAGGATTTAGAAATAAGAGACATATAGAGTGTTATGCTTGTGGAAAGCGAGGCCACTACGCGCGAGAATGTCGCAGCGTGCCCCCGCCCCCATCAACAGAACAGCAGTAGGTTTATCGAGTAACAGTGTTGTAAATATAAATATACCCGTAATATGTAGCGTTACGCAGTTAATGCGTATACCAGTGAGTTTTTCTGGTCTAAAGACACAAGCTTTAGTAGATACAGGTGCCTCAGCTAGTTTCCTTGCACATCGACTACTTATAAATGTACCCTATGGAGAAGTTAAAGAAATAAATACCGCCAACGATAGCACACAGCTTTTTAGAACAGTATCAGGAGAGTTAGTCAAACCACGAGGATGCTACGAGCTAAATATTAGACTAGCTCGTAGACACTCGTTTAAACATCCATTTTATGTAATGTCAGAGTTAGAAGAAGGATGTATTTTAGGTTACGATTTCTTGGCAACCAACGAAATAATAATAAATCCTAGCGAACGATCGATTAGCTATAAACAAGACAACGAGTTAAAGAAACTTATAATACCGCCATTACAGATTAACTCAATTAGCATAGTTGATCCACCCCAATTTAATTTAGAAGGCATACCAACAACACACAGAGAAAATTTAAAGAACCTTTTAATTTCAAATTTTTCGCTTTTTACTGAGAATTTAAATGAGCTAGGAAAAGCAAAATCAGTCAAGCACCTTATACGTACAACCAAGCTTCCGAACGTTATGCCTATGAGGAGAACGCCTGAAAGGCTACGACTTGTTGTAAAAAAACAAATAGAAGACATGTTAAAACATAATATAATTAGGCCCAGTACAAGCCCTTTTGCATCACCTATTCTTTTAGTAGCTAAAAAAGAAGAAGGACAGATGAGATTTTGCGTGGATTATCGTGAGTTAAACAGTGTAACCATAAAAGACAGGTACCCCATACCAAACATTCAGCTAATTATTGATAGTCTACACGGTGCCAGGTATTTCTCGACTCTAGATTTGCTCAGTGGATACTGGCAAATCGAGATCGAAGAAAAACATAAATATAAAACAGCTTTTATTTGTGAGTATGGCTTGTATGAATTTAACTGTATGCCATTTGGTTTGTGCAACGCACCAGGCACATTCCAAAGAGAAATGAACAATGTATTAAAGGACGTGCTGTACGAATTTACACTTGTTTACCTTGACGACATCATCGTTTTCAGTAAAACGCTTGATGACCACATAAAACATTTGGAAATTATTTTTAAGCTTCTGGCAAATGAAGGATTAAAATTAAAATTAAGTAAGTGCGATTTTTTCAAAACAAAAATTAAATACTTAGGTCACGTGATTACAGTAAATGGTTTTCATCCAGACAATAAGAAAATTACATCAATTCTAAACTACCCCGAACCACAAAACGTAAAGCAACTACTCTCGTTTTTAGGATTAGTTAATTATTATCGAAAATTCGTTCGAAGTTACGCAGAGATAGCGCATTATTTAACAGAACTGACAAAGAAGTCATCGACTTGGATTTGGGAAGAAAACGAAAGGGACGCCTTTCGACGTATCAAGAATTCGCTAACCAACAATCCACTCTTAAGGTATCCCGATTTCACCCGGGAATTCTTGGTATACACAGATGCCTCAGGATACGGGATTGGAGCTGTGTTAGCACAGATACAGAACATACCCCCCTCAGAATCAGATCCAACACAGGCCCACGGAGAACAGGAAGTAGTTATAGCTTATGCGTCAAGACATTTAAACGAAAGAGAACGAAATTGGAATGTATCAGAAAAAGAATGTTTAGCGATTGTTTATGCATTAGAGCAGTTTAGACCATACTTATACGGAAGAAGTTTTAAAGTATACACAGATCACAAACCATTGGAGACATTAATGAAGAAAAAAGATCCGCATGGCAGATTAGCTCGTTGGTCGTATGAAATGCAATCATACGATATGATAGTCCTACATCGTCCTGGCCAGGAAAATCAAAATGCCGATGCATTAAGTAGGACTCCATTACCATCAATAGGATCGATAATATTAGTAAAAGAAGAAAAGGTTCAAAATGATATAATATTAGCACAGAGAAATGATAATTATTGTAAAGAAATAATACAGAAACTAGAAGAAAGCAATAAGAAAGAATATAATGAATTCCGTTTCAATAATGAAGGCATTTTAATAACAAATGAAGGAAAAATAGTTGTGCCAAAAGAGAAAATAAATGAAATTTTAGAATTGAATCATGATCATATTTTAGCAGGGCATTTAGGGATAGCAAAGACGCTAGCGAGAGTAAAACGCCAATTCGTTTGGCCCGGACTAGGCAAAGACGTTACTGAATATGTAAACAATTGTATTGCATGTGCAAAACGTAAGGCCTATGGGTCGACTAAAGCCCCACTTAAGCCATTGCCTTTAGTAGCAAACATTTGGGAACAAGTCGCAATGGACATAGTAGGGCCGGTTACGGAAAGTAGTGAAGGAAACAAATATATTTTAGTTTTGTCTGATTACGCAAGTAGATATGTAATGACCATACCAATGAAAGACCAGAAAGCGCATACAATAGCAGAACATTTAGTCAAGAAAGTCTATACAAAATTCGGTCCTCCAGCAAGAGTATTGACCGATAAAGGAACTAATTTTCTTTCAAAACTCATTTCAAAAATATGCATTCTTTTTAAAATTAAGCAAATTAAAACTACAAGTTACCACCCGCAGACGGATGGACTAGTGGAAAGATTCAACAGGACTCTGTGCGATATGCTCGCATGTTATGTGAACGATGAACCAGAGTCATGGGATAAATATCTCGACTTTGTAACTTTCGCATATAACACTGCAAAGCAAACTAGTACAGACTGTTGCCCTTTCTATCTATTTTTTAAACGCGAAGCAGTAGTGCCAAGCGATATTTCTGTCAATGATGATATAGACGTTTTTGAAGATGATGCAGATGAATACGATAAACAATGGAAAAGAGCTCTAAAACGTTCGAAAGAGCGATTAGAGAAAGTTCAATCAAAGCAAAAACGGCTATATGACAAAGGTAGTAAATTAGTTAAGTATAACGTAAACGATCACGTACTTTTAAAAGCCCATTCTACCCCAGGAAAATTTAATAATAGATGGTTAGGACCGTATAAAATAAACAGAAAAATATCGGATCTTAACTATGAAATTATCAAAATAACAGACGAAATAAATAACACTGAGGACGAAGGGAAATATATAGTACATGTAAATAGGTTAAAATTAGTAACCAGCACTCCCAATAACATAACAATAACTAACCCAATAATTATTAAGAAAAGACGTAAAACCATTAAGAAGATACAAACTAAAGTAGGAAAGAAAAGAGGTAGGCCTCCAAAAGTAAAAGAAGTCGTAACAGCGATAAAAAGAAGAGGTAGACCTCCGAAGATAACAGGGGTTGTAATTCCCCCACAACCAAAACGTGGAGGTAGACCCCCAAAACAACCAAAAGTTACAGATCAGGAATTACCTAATAACAACCTCGTAATTCCACCGACACAAATACGTGTGTCACATAGATATCCACTTAGAAATAGAAATTAAAGCTTAACAAACAGTAATCGTATTTTGTTTTTCCAAATTAGATGGGAAACAACGCTGTTCTTATCACAGCATGCTACTTGTCGATTGTCTTTACGCCTATTTTGACGCTTAATATACAAATTTGCGACTGCTCGAAACCAGTCACGAGAGGTCTGCTTGACCTTACAGACCCAGATTATTGTTTCAAAAATCAAACTGATAAAGAGGATGAACAGAAAGTTATGAGCAAATTAGTAACCTATTATGTGGCTACTAAAATACAAACAGACCTGCGAGTAGAAGGACTCGTATGCTCGCAATGGATAGAAACGAAAAAGATCACAGGATCATTTTGGGTAGGATCATATGACACGGAGCATTTTCACACGACGAAAGAAGTCAGTCCCCAAGAATGTTGGGAAATGAAATCGCTATTAAACTGCGCAGGAAATAAGAATATAGTTAACGGCAAAACATATAGTTATAGACAAAAACCAGTAGGTGAAGGAAAATGGATGTCAATAAAAGAATATTCAGTAGTGAATTGTTTAGCCCAAGACATTGAGATTAGACAAGAGTCCACCGATGGACCACTTCTATCACCATTTGGATCGCATAACGTATCGTTGAAAAACGAACACCTTATCGTTAACCACAATACTATTGTGTGGCGCATACCAAACGTTCCTACAACAGTCGAGGTAAAATGTCAAGAAAAGAAACAATTTAAGGGAACAGGTAAAATATCTCTCATTAAAATAGACAGAAACCCAAGATTAAAACAGATAAAGACAGGTAGAATATTAGATACCGAAAAACAAGTTGAAATTTTATTTGGTCCCGAAAAAGTCAACCTTTGCGCCGGTATGTCTAATTCTTACAAAATAATTGGCATACCGGATACCCACATAGTTTTTGAAGACGAGATCGAAAAATTCTTCTTAACAAACCCAACGTCAAAAACTCGACACACAAGACAGCTTCAACAAATTAACAACAAAAATAGCCACGTGTTTGCATGGGGACACCTTAATCCCCTTGCATCATTTCCACCCACCGAGTTCGACGAGAAATATGAAGACAAAAGTTACGTGGTAACAACTTCCGACATCGAAAATCATCTGTTCCTGATGCCTCGAGTTCCAATCAACAAAACTACATGGAGCGAGCTAGGAATCTGGCCGAAAACACAGCAGTTTTTCGAATTTTCCACGGACTATTCAATTCGTTTTACAACAAATGGAACCAGTTACTGTCTGACAGTAAACAACCCAAACCACCTGCTCTTCAAAGATTGTTCGATACCCCACTCGACTTGGATCTATGATGACTACCGAATGTACATCATGGAAACGCAATCGAAAGGATGTCTTACAGCAGTCAAGGACCAGGTGTCACTTGAACCTTGTGAAATGGAGCCCCATTCAATCAAGCAGATGTGGAGATTTGATCAACGTAATACGGACTACAACCTGCGTCAAGCATATCCAAACATCACAATAGAAGAATGGGAATTCGTCCACGAAGAATTCAGAAGCAGCCCTGCGGAAAACCTATTAAATATAGACCATATATTTAATTGGGGACAACTGATGAACAAAAACAAAAATGGAAAAACGCCGATGTGTATGAACAATATACACGGAAAATTAAACATCTCTATGGAGCCATGTCAATCACCAGGAGACCCGATGCAGTTTCCAGATCAACTGTTTGAATACGACATCGACTATACCATCAGGAAGTTCGACACCAATCATTGTTTAAGAATAAACGAAAAGAACGCAGTTCTCGAGCAATGCAACCCAGATAGTATGAGATGGGGAGCAAACGAGATAACTGGACAATTAATGGATGTGAACTCAATCAAATGCATTGAATTTCACCAAGGAAAGTTAAGATTAGGATTATGCAACGATGACCAGAAACCCAGACATCAGAAATGGAAATTCGAAGCATACAACCCTAATCTAATAAATTCCGAAGAGCATCCCACCTTAATACCTTCCAGGATTCTCGAGTGGCATAAAAACTTTTCCATTCATGATATGCCATTCCCGACGATGCCGCCAATCTTCCAGAATCGAAATAACATGAGCCTCATTGAAGATGAAACGATACCAGAAACAACGCCAGTTCCAGATACAACAACGGAGACCAACAAAGAAGAAACAACGCCAGTTCCAGATACAAAAACAGAGACCAACAAAGAAGAGTACCCTGAAATATTGGAGATAAAAGCCGTAGAAACACCGATCATAAATGAAACTAAAGTTGCAGCAGCGTCACAAATCAAACAACAAATTCTAGGGAATAATCAACAGAAAAATCTAACAACAGTTTTCGCAGGCGAAATAGCGAGACCAGATGCAGGAATCAATAATAATTCAAGCAACCCGCCAACAATGAACCCAACAAGACCTACAGATCCTCCAGTACCTGCACCGACAAAACCTGCACCAAAAGTGACATCAACAACAACAACTACAACAACAACCACAACAACAACGACATCGACAACAACTTCAAAACCCATACCTTTAACCGAACCAACAAAACCACCTGTACCACGCCCACGTAATTCTACACAAAGCAACACTCCACCCCAAACAAAAACAACAAGTCCCAACCAAAAAGTTACAAAACAACCCTTACCCTTACCTCATCCCACCAGAACCATCATACCTCACCAAAACGATTCCAAAACTATACCTATACCAACAAAAGCCACATTACCTTACCTGAACGACTCAACCGACAAAAGCAAAAACACCACACAAAATAAACCAACAACAGCAAACAAAGAAGAAATCAGCGAGATCATCAAACCCATCATCCAATCCTTCCACGAGCAATATAAGCAGAGCATCGAGATTCAACACGAAAATGAGCTGGCAAGAGAGATACGACAAATATACTGCCAGGTGTCTGTGCTGAGAAGATTGCAAGCCATGACACTGTCTCAAACAAATGGAATTTTAGCCGCAGCAGCATTGGAATTACCAACTTGTTCACGACTTCAAGGACTCGGACAATCTCTACTACTACAGGAATGCGAGAAGAAACAAGTTACAGTCGGAGCAATAGAAACGAAATGTGGATTCCAGCCATACACGGTTTACAAAAATAACAACTATACAATTGGAACAGATGGATGGTCAATCCACCCGTTTTCCAATTGTTTTTGGAAAACAAACCTTGTCAATCTAAACGGAAAAACATTTCACTGGGAACACAATACAACCCACGCCGATTGGACGGAGCAAACGCCGAATATACACACACCAAATTTAAATCTTGTATCGCAGTTTGAAGAGCTCTCCCTTAACGATTTTAACTACGCTTTAAAAGGACACCCAGCTCATTCAGTAACAGACTTAGAACGACTCAATGTTTTAAACGAATTGATAGGTAGGATAGAGGAAACGCACGACAATTCGTTAGCTGGAATGATAATGTCAGAGAAACAGGATACGAAAATTGGAGACATGTACTCTTGGACAGATTATCTAAAAATTATCGTTTTTACTACGATAGGATTTATAATGTTTATCCTAGTCGCGTATATTTTTGCACGAGTCAACCCTATACCAGCCATGATAGATTCGTTTCAACAACGCCGAAATCGCCGTGCAGCAGTAGAAATACCAATAGAGCAGAGTCATCACATGGCCTATGCCACAAACCATCCAGTTATAATGCCAGGAAATATGTATCCATATGTTATGCCACCAAGTGCGCCTGTCGAATCAATAAGCCGAGCAAATAGTTTCCTTAATCAAATTCATCTGTAACTGCTGACAATTGACAACATACTTATCGCCGCATGGAGTAGAGTAGAAATGCTTTGAATAACTATATACAAAAATATGTTTAAAAAAAAAAACCCACCTTCTAATATCCAAAAAACCATATCATCATAGAAAAGAAAAGAAAAAAATGAACCAAGAGGATTTTGCAACGACCCCCTCGGAACGTCAACGGATTTGGACCTTTAGCACTACCCACATGAGTAGGAGAAATGCTTTTCCTCCCAACCGGAAACATGGAATTGAAAAAACCACCCCGAAAATTCACGAACTGGTTTTGATGGACAGTCACACCGAGCTGAAGTATTGGCTTACGCGACACCCAGAGGACATTGAGAACAGCTATCGACAAAAAACGCCTCTTCTGGTAGCTATCAAACATAATTCGTACAAATGTTTCAAGATTCTCCTAGAACACGATGCAGACGTCGAAAAAAGTAACTCAAAGAATGAAACGGCGTTAGTGACCGCGGTACGATTACACCGAATTAACATGATTGAAGACTTGATCTACAAGGGCGCCACAATCTACAGCGGAGATCGATTGGCTAGAACAATCACAGAAATACTCATCTCACGGGATGACGTAAATAGTATACGGTTCGTCCATATTTACAAGAAAAACCTTTTAGAGCACGATCTGGTTAATCAGGAATTTCCTTTGACTTTGGCAATAAGCCATCAGGCTAGGGATTGTATCGATTACATCCTCAGCCAAAACCCAAAAGTCGAGTCATTTCTAATCAACAGAAAATTCAGCTGCCCCATTTCAGTGGCTATAAGAAGAAACGACATCGAAACCATAAGGGCTCTAGTAAAGCTAGACAGATTCCAGCACATTGTCAACACAAAAGTGCATAAATCTCTTTCTTATATCCATCTAGCAGTGGAAAAAAACCGCCATGAAATTGCCGACATCCTACTATACCACGGAGCACACGTAAATCTACAGGACAATAACGGAAACACGCCCGCGCACTTCGTGAACGATATACCTACGTTAAGGGTATTGATTTCTCACGGAGCCCGCCTGGAACTTGGAAATCGTAACCACGAAACTCCAATCATGGCCGCAGAAAAAGATGGCAGGAATGCCGTCTATCAATATTTACGCCTCTACAATCATGAAAATAGGAAAAAGGCCTATAAAACACTCGACACTAGATTTTATTACAATAATTCTGACAGAATCGAGAAAGCGATAGCAGCCATGAACATAATGTCGGACGAGACCTCCCAAAAAGGAAACTACGAGGATATGCCAGACTTGGAAGAAATACCGCCAATTAAGCACATCCCTATTCCGCCACGAAAGGTCAACGAGAACATCTACCCTACAAGAACCGAAATGTCACGCCTAGACGACGGTGCACCAAGTCTCAAATTACGAAATTTTAAACGCCTAATAGACAAAGCGAAATCAAAACTACCCCCACCACCTGGATACCGACGGGACTATTCTTTGATAACAAGCGAATCAGACAGCGACATCGAGAAAAACATTATTGCCGACAACAAAATAACGCCTTCCGAGAATGAAGATGACGACGATCTAAACGAATTGGAATAAAGAAATTGAAAAAAAAAATTATAATAAAAAGAGACAATGGTAGCAGAGCGCTGTAGTAATCACCAGTAGCAGCTAATAGTTGTTTACAAACAAAAAAAAAAAAAAAAGAAAAACCTAAAAAAAAAAGCCAGTAACATTTAATGCTTAAAAAAAAAAAATAATAATAATAAAAAAAATAAAGAAAGATGCTAATTAGCCAATAAATCGTAGTTACCAACTTTTTAGTCATTGCCTTGACATAGCATCACTAATGAATCGATTTTACCCAAGCAGCTTACATGGACGCCAACGCAAAAGTGCTAAAGAGAACGTTCGCGTTAGTAGCTGATAGAAAAGAAAAGACCGTGGTACTCCTGGACATAGAAGCAAGAGTAAGGAAAATACCAGCGGAAGTAATTAGCAGCAGCAGCGAAACTGTAGTGTTTCAAACAGAAAGGAGATTTATTAACAACAAAGAACAAATCGACCTTGAAGCAGATTCACTAATAACACTTCACGAAGCGGATCCGGAAGACGAAGATCCACTACACAGCGACGACTTTTACTACGATGACGTAAGTTCAATCGATAGCGGATCGACGGAGCCGAACCCTGATCTACCACTAAACTTCGCCTCGGACGAGAAAGCAGTTTCCCCCCTTCCACCAGGACTCCCCAACAACGAATGCAGCGGGGAAGCTGAGCAGATGTACGCTCCCCCAATTCTTCTCCGAAGCGAGGAGGAGTATCAGCAAAACAGGAAGGACCTCATTAACCAATACAACCACGACAGCCGTGAACTATATCGACGTTTTTACTCCCAGGCCCAGCAACTGAAGCAAGCACGAAAAAGAATTTATTCATCTTAGCTACTTTACTCTTCGACTTAGCTACTGTCTTTGACAGTGACTAATGACTTTGACGTCATTAAAAAAAAAAAATATATAGATTCATCTTGTCTGCACCTTCTTTAAGTTAGTTACCACCCCAACTTCTCTCTTGCTATCTTCTTCGACTATCTACTATAAATATCGCTGTAAAATCTTTTCTTTCTTCACTTCGCTACCGCATATTTTATCCTATTCATCATGGCCGGACGTGGTCGACTTCTTCTTGGACCTAACTTCATCCACGACGAAGTGGAACTCACTACGCCACCAGTAGTTGGCCGAGTAATTGAATGGCCTCTTCCTAGGACCGAATACCGGAGTTATCCGTCTGATGACTTACAAACTTCACCGTCTCCATCGAACGATCCGGAGCCGGAACCTGGGACATCGACTTCGTACACTTCTCCTGACGACCAGAAAACACGGGGCGTTAAGCGGCCGTCTACAGCACGTTCTTCTAAATTTAAATACAGCCGCGTTGTATTTTCGCCTCCCCCCTATTCATCAGACGACGACGATGAACCTTCCCCGGTTCCGATTTCGAAAAATAGGACTCGACAGGTCATAGCAGTGGTCCCCTCCATAAGACCGCAGGCTCCACGACCCGTTTCCACCACCGTCCAGACGCCGGAGCAACAGCCTGCCGCCCCTGCCGGCCCAGCAGCTTCCCAGACTAACACTCGTCCGACGCCCGAGAACAATCCGGCCCTTGCGCTGGAACAACTGAATTTAATCAAACAATTCATAATCGACCAGGAGGAACTGAAACAGCGGTATTTTTCCGCTCTCCGCAGCCTCAACCGTCGATATGGAGACGATCGTTGATTACAAACTTTAAAAAAAAAAAAAAAGGGGAGAAAAACATAACAATAATCACCAGTAGCATTGACCATTTACCTTTATGCAGATTTTTGCCACTCTTGCCTGTTTAGTGATTTTTACCATTCTTGCCTGTTTTAGTGACCTTATATGTAGCAATGTTGTGCTTTTAATCTTACATGTAGTGATGCTGTGCTTTGCCAATGTTAGAAGATCACGCCCCTTCCCAGTTTGGAACATCTCCAAGCAGGGGAGGAGTGTAATGTTAATTCACAGCATATGGCAAAGCCATTGACAAGTTCTCACACTTGTTGATGCGTTTACCATACGCACCGTCTTAATTACTTTAACAGGCATGGCTACCATCAGACAAGCCATCGCTCATCATCCCGTATATAAATCGGACATTCGATCTATTTGAGGTCTCGTTGAATACGGTCACTCGCTTATGCTTGTAATCGTGTTACAGTTGTCTTGGTTGTTTCTCAATACACCTTTAACCGCACCTCTCGCGTTTGACTCCTGTGACTCATCATCACAATATAAATTGTTTTACAAGTTTAAACAAATTTCTTGTTACACGACATGTTAATCAATGTCCAATACACTATTTCAAGTCTTTAAAATCAATGAATCTATTAAGACACTCATGAAGGAAAAGAAATAGAAATAAGGGTTGATAGAAAATCTTCCAGGAAGTGAAAACACAACTTCAATGAATTTGAAATGACGATATAAATTGTTTTACAAGTTTAAACAAATTTCTTGTTACACGATATGTTAATTCGATGTCCAATACGCTATTTAAAGTCTTTAAAATCAATGAATCTATTCAGACACTCATGAAAGAAAAGAAATAGAAATAAGAGTTGATAGAAAATCTTCCAGGAAGTGAAAACACAACTTCAATGAATTTGAAATGACGATATAAATTGTTTTACAAGTTTAAACAAATTTCTTGTTACACGACATGTTAATCAATGTCCAATACACTATTTCAAGTCTTTAAAATCAATGAATCTATTAAGACACTCATGAAGGAAAAGAAATAGAAATAAGGGTTGATAGAAAATCTTCCAGGAAGTGAAAACACAACTTCAATGAATTTGAAATGACGATATAAATTGTTTTACAAGTTTAAACAAATTTCTTGTTACACGATATGTTAATCGATGTCCAATACACTATTTCAAGTCTTTAAAATCAATGAATCTATTAAGACACTCATGAAGGAAAAGAAATAGAAATAAGAGTTGTTAGAAAATCTTCCAGGAAGTGAAAACACAACTTCAATGAATTTGAAATGACGATATAAATTGTTTTACAAGTTTAAACAAATTTCTTGTTACACGATATGTTAATTCGATGTCCAATACGCTATTTAAAGTCTTTAAAATCAATGAACCTATTAAGACACTCATGAAGGAAAAGAAATAGAAATAAGAGTTGATAGAAAATCTTCCAGGAAGTGAAAATCACTACTTCAATGAATTTGAAATGACGATATAAATTGTTTTACAAGTTTAAACAAATTTCTTGTTACATGATATGTTAATTCGATGTCCAATACGCTATTTAAAGTCTTTAAAATCAATGAGTCTATTCAGACACTCATGAAGGAAAAGAAATAAAAATAAGGGTTGATAGAAAATCTTCCAGGAAGTGAAAACACAACTTCAATGAATTTGAAATGACGATATAAATTGTTTTACAAGTTGAAACAAATTTCTTGTTACACGATTTGTTAATCGATGTCCAATACACTATTTCAAGTATTTAAAATCAATGAATCTATTAAGACACTGATGAAGGTAAAGAAAAAGAAATAAGAGTTGATAGAAAATCTTCCAGGAAGTGAAAACACAACTTCAATGAATTTGAAATGACGATATAAATTGTTTTACAAGTTTAAACAAATTTCTTGTTACACGATATGTTAATCGATGTCCAATACACTATTTCAAGTCTTTAAAATCAATGAATCTATTAAGACACTCATGAAGGAAAAGAAATAGAAATAAGAGTTGTTAGAAAATCTTCCAGGAAGTGAAAACACAACTTCAATGAATTTGAAATGACGATATAAATTGTTTTACAAGTTTAAACAAATTTCTTGTTACACGATACGTTAATTCGATGTCCAATACGCTATTTAAAGTCTTTAAAATCAATGAACCTATTAAGACACTCATGAAGGAAAAGAAATAGAAATAAGAGTTGATAGAAAATCTTCCAGGAAGTGAAAATCACTACTTCAATGAATTTGAAATGACGATATAAATTGTTTTACAAGTTTAAACAAATTTCTTGTTACATGATATGTTAATTCGATGTCCAATACGCTATTTAAAGTCTTTAAAATCAATGAGTCTATTCAGACACTCATGAAGGAAAAGAAATAAAATAAGGGTTGATAGAAAATCTTCCAGGAAGTGAAAACACAACTTCAATGAATTTGAAATGACGATATAAATTGTTTTACAAGTTGAAACAAATTTCTTGTTACACGATTTGTTAATCGATGTCCAATACACTATTTCAAGTCTTTAAAATCAATGAATCTATTAAGACACTGATGAAGGTAAAGAAAAAGAAATAAGAGTTGATAGAAAATCTTCCAGGAAGTGAAAACACAACTTCAATGAATTTGAAATGACGATATAAATTGTTTTACAAGTTTAAACAAATTTCTTGTTACACTATATGTTAATTCGATGTCCAATACGCTATTTAAAGTCTTTAAAATCAAGGAATCTATTCAGACACTCATGAAGGAAAAGAAATAGAAATAAGAGTTGATAGAAAATCTTCCAGGAAGTGAAAACACAACTTCAATGAATTTGAAATGACGATATAAATTGTTTTACAAGTTTAAACAAATTTCTTGTTACACGATATGTTAATTCGATGTCCAATACGCTATTTAAAGTCTTTAAAATCAATGAACCTATTAAGACACTCATGAAGGAAAAGAAATAGAAATAAGAGTTGATAGAAAATCTTCCAGGAAGTGAAAATCACTACTTCAATGAATTTGAAATGACGATATAAATTGTTTTACAAGTTTAAACAAATTTCTTGTTACATGATATGTTAATTCGATGTCCAATACGCTATTTAAAGTCTTTAAAATCAATGAGTCTATTCAGACACTCATGAAGGAAAAGAAATAAAAATAAGGGTTGATAGAAAATCTTCCAGGAAGTGAAAACACAACTTCAATGAATTTGAAATGACGATATAAATTGTTTTACAAGTTGAAACAAATTTCTTGTTACACGATTTGTTAATCGATGTCCAATACACTATTTCAAGTCTTTAAAATCAATGAATCTATTAAGACACTGATGAAGGTAAAGAAAAAGAAATAAGAGTTGATAGAAAATCTTCCAAGTGAAAACACAACTTCAATGAATTTGAAATGACGATATAAATTGTTTTACAAGTTTAAACAAATTTCTTGTTACACTATAAGTTAATTCGATGTCCAATACGCTATTTAAAGTCTTTAAAATCAAGGAATCTATTCAGACACTCATGAAGGAAAAGAAATAGAAATAAGAGTTGATAGAAAATCTTCCAGGAAGTGAAAACACAACTTCAATGAATTTGAAATGACGATATAAATTGTTTTACAAGTTTAAACAAATTTCTTGTTACACGATATGTTAATTCGATGTCCAATACGCTATTTAAAGTCTTTAAAATCAATGAACCTATTAAGACACTCATGAAGGAAAAGAAATAGAAATAAGAGTTGATAGAAAATCTTCCAGGAAGTGAAAATCACTACTTCAATGAATTTGAAATGACGATATAAATTGTTTTACAAGTTTAAACAAATTTCTTGTTACATGATATGTTAATTCGATGTCCAATACGCTATTTAAAGTCTTTAAAATCAATGAGTCTATTCAGACACTCATGAAGGAAAAGAAATAAAAATAAGGGTTGATAGAAAATCTTCCAGGAAGTGAAAACACAACTTCAATGAATTTGAAATGACGATATAAATTGTTTTACAAGTTGAAACAAATTTCTTGTTACACGATTTGTTAATCGATGTCCAATACACTATTTCAAGTATTAAAAATCAATGAATCTATTAAGACACTGATGAAGGTAAAGAAAAAGAAATAAGAGTTGATAGAAAATCTTCCAGGAAGTGAAAACACAACTTCAATGAATTTGAAATGACGATATAAATTGTTTTACAAGTTTAAACAAATTTCTTGTTACACGATATGTTAATCGATGTCCAATACACTATTTCAAGTCTTTAAAATCAATGAATCTATTAAGACACTCATGAAGGAAAAGAAATAGAAATAAGAGTTGTTAGAAAATCTTCCAGGAAGTGAAAACACAACTTCAATGAATTTGAAATGACGATATAAATTGTTTTACAAGTTTAAACAAATTTCTTGTTACACGATATGTTAATTCGATGTCCAATACGCTATTTAAAGTCTTTAAAATCAATGAACCTATTAAGACACTCATGAAGGAAAAGAAATAGAAATAAGAGTTGATAGAAAATCTTCCAGGAAGTGAAAACACAACTTCAATGAATTTGAAATGACGATATAAATTGTTTTACAAGTTGAAACAAATTTCTTGTTACACGATTTGTTAATCGATGTCCAATACACTATTTCAAGTCTTTAAAATCAATGAATCTATTAAGACACTGATGAAGGTAAAGAAAAAGAAATAAGAGTTGATAGAAAATCTTCCAGGAAGTGAAAACACAACTTCAATGAATTTGAAATGACGATATAAATTGTTTTACAAGTTTAAACAAATTTCTTGTTACACTATATGTTAATTCGATGTCCAATACGCTATTTAAAGTCTTTAAAATCAAGGAATCTATTCAGACACTCATGAAGGAAAAGAAATAGAAATAAGAGTTGATAGAAAATCTTCCAGGAAGTGAAAACACAACTTCAATGAATTTGAAATGACGATATAAATTGTTTTACAAGTTTAAACAAATTTCTTGTTACACGATATGTTAATTCGATGTCCAATACGCTATTTAAAGTCTTTAAAATCAATGAACCTATTAAGACACTCATGAAGGAAAAGAAATAGAAATAAGAGTTGATAGAAAATCTTCCAGGAAGTGAAAATCACTACTTCAATGAATTTGAAATGACGATATAAATTGTTTTACAAGTTTAAACAAATTTCTTGTTACATGATATGTTAATTCGATGTCCAATACGCTATTTAAAGTCTTTAAAATCAATGAGTCTATTCAGACACTCATGAAGGAAAAGAAATAAAAATAAGGGTTGATAGAAAATCTTCCAGGAAGTGAAAACACAACTTCAATGAATTTGAAATGACGATATAAATTGTTTTACAAGTTGAAACAAATTTCTTGTTACACGATTTGTTAATCGATGTCCAATACACTATTTCAAGTATTTAAAATCAATGAATCTATTAAGACACTGATGAAGGTAAAGAAAAAGAAATAAGAGTTGATAGAAAATCTTCCAGGAAGTGAAAACACAACTTCAATGAATTTGAAATGACGATATAAATTGTTTTACAAGTTTAAACAAATTTCTTGTTACACGATATGTTAATCGATGTCCAATACACTATTTCAAGTCTTTAAAATCAATGAATCTATTAAGACACTCATGAAGGAAAAGAAATAGAAATAAGAGTTGTTAGAAAATCTTCCAGGAAGTGAAAACACAACTTCAATGAATTTGAAATGACGATATAAATTGTTTTACAAGTTTAAACAAATTTCTTGTTACACGATATGTTAATTCGATGTCCAATACGCTATTTAAAGTCTTTAAAATCAATGAACCTATTAAGACACTCATGAAGGAAAAGAAATAGAAATAAGAGTTGATAGAAAATCTTCCAGGAAGTGAAAATCACTACTTCAATGAATTTGAAATGACGATATAAATTGTTTTACAAGTTTAAACAAATTTCTTGTTACATGATATGTTAATTCGATGTCCAATACGCTATTTAAAGTCTTTAAAATCAATGAGTCTATTCAGACACTCATGAAGGAAAAGAAATAGAAATAAGGGTTGATAGAAAATCTTCCAGGAAGTAAAAACACAACTTCAATGAATTTGAAATGACGATATAAATTGTTTTACAAGTTTAAACAAATTTCTTGTTACACGATATGTTAATTCGATGTCCAATACGCTATTTAAAGTCTTTAAAATCAATGAATCTATTCAGACACTCATGAAGGAAAAGAAATAGAAATAAGGGTTGATAGAAAATCTTCCAGGAAGTAAAAACACAACTTCAATGAATTTGAAATGACGATATAAATTGTTTTACAAGTTTAAACAAATTTCTTGTTACACGATATGTTAATTCGATGTCCAATACGCTATTTAAAGTCTTTAAAATCAATGAATCTATTCAGACACTCATGAAGGAAAAGAAATAGAAATAAGGGTTGATAGAAAATCTTCCAGGAAGTAAAAACACAACTTCAATGAATTTGAAGTGACGATATAAATTGTTTTACAAGTTGAAACAAATTTCTTGTTACACGATTTGTTAATCGATGTCCAATACACTATTTCAAGTCTTTAAAATCAATGAATCTATTAAGACACTGATGAAGGTAAAGAAAAAGAAATAAGAGTTGATAGAAAATCTTCCAGGAAGTGAAAACACAACTTCAATGAATTTGAAATGACGATATAAATTGTTTTACAAGTTTAAACAAATTTCTTGTTGCACGATATGTTAATTCGATGTCCAATACGCTATTTAAAGTCTTAAAAATCAATGAACCTATTAAGACACTCATGAAGGAAAAGAAATAGAAATAAGGGTTGATAGAAAATCTTCCAGGAACTGAAAATCACTACTTCAATGAATTTGAAATGACGATTCTGATTGTTTTACAAATTTCAAGGGTTTCCCTGTTACAGGATATGTTAATCGATGTCCAATACACTATTTCAAGTCTTTAAAATCAATGAATCAATTAAAACACTCATGAAGGAAAAGAAATATAAATAAGAGTTGATAGAAAATCTTCCAGGAAGTAAAAACACAACTTCAATGAATTTGAAATGACGATATAAATTGTTTTACAAGTTTAAACAAATTTCTTGTTACACGATATGTTAATTCGATGTCCAATACGCTATTTAAAGTCTTTAAAATCAATGAATCTATTCAGACACTCATGAAGGAAAAGAAATAGAAATAAGGGTTGATAGAAAATCTTCCAGGAAGTAAAAACACAACTTCAATGAATTTGAAATGACGATATAAATTGTTTTACAAGTTTAAACAAATTTCTTGTTACACGATATGTTAATTCGATGTCCAATACGCTATTTAAAGTCTTTAAAATCAATGAATCTATTAAGACACTCATGAAGGAAAAGAAATAGAAATAAGGGTTGATAGAAAATCTTCCAGGAAGTAAAAACACAACTTCAATGAATTTGAAATGACGATATAAATTGTTTTACAAGTTTAAACAAATTTCTTGTTACACGATATGTTAATTCGATGTCCAATACGCTATTTAAAGTCTTTAAAATCAATGAATCTATTCAGACACTCATGAAGGAAAAGAAATAGAAATAAGGGTTGATAGAAAATCTTCCAGGAAGTAAAAACACAACTTCAATGAATTTGAAATGACGATATAAATTGTTTTACAAGTTTAAACAAATTTCTTGTTACACGATATGTTAATTTGATGTCCAATACGCTATTGAAAGTCTTTAAAATCAATGAATCTATTAAGACACTGATGAAGGTAAAGAAAAAGAAATAAGAGTTGATAGAAAATCTTCCAGGAAGTGAAAACACAACTTCAATGAATTTGAAATGACGATATAAATTGTTTTACAAGTTTAAACAAATTTCTTGTTACACTATATGTTAATTCGATGTCCAATACACTATTTCAAGTCTTTAAAATCAATGAATCTATTAAGACACTCATGAAGGAAAAGAAATAGAAATAAGAGTTGATAGAAAATCTTCCAGGAAGTGAAAACACAACTTCAATGAATTTGAAATGACGATATAAATTGTTTTACAAGTTTAAACAAATTTCTTGTTACACGATATGTTAATTCGATGTCCAATACGCTATTTTAAGTCTTAAAAATCAATGAACCTATTAAGACACTCATGAAGGAAAAGAAATAGAAATAAGGGTTGATAGAAAATCTTCCAGGAACTGAAAATCACTACTTCAATGAATTTGAAATGACGATATAAATGGTTTTACAAGTTTAAACAAATTTCTTGTTACACGATATGTTAATTCGATGTCCAATACGCTATTTAAAGTCTTTAAAATCAATGAATCTATTCAGACACTCATGAAGGAAAAGAAATAGAAATAAGGGTTGATAGAAAATCTTCCAGGAAGTGAAAACACAACTTCAATGAATTTGAAATGACGATATAAATTGTTTTACAAGTTTAAACAAATTTCTTGTTACACGATATGTTAATTCGATGTCCAATACGCTATTTTAAGTCTTAAAAATCAATGAACCTATTAAGACACTCATGAAGGAAAAGAAATAGAAATAAGGGTTGATAGAAAATCTTCCAGGAACTGAAAATCACTACTTCAATGAATTTGAAATGACGATTCTGATTGTTTTACAAATTTCAAGGGTTTCCCTGTTACAGGATATGTTAATCGATGTCCAATACACTATTTCAAGTCTTTAAAATCAATGAATCAATTAAGACACTCATGAAGGAAAAGAAATATAAATAAGAGTTGATAGAAAATCTTCCAGGAAGTAAAAACACAACTTCAATGAATTTGAAATGACGATATAAATTGTTTTACAAGTTTAAACAAATTTCTTGTTACACGATATGTTAATTCGATGTCCAATACGCTATTTAAAGTCTTTAAAATCAATGAATCTATTCAGACACTCATGAAGGAAAAGAAATAGAAATAAGGGTTGATAGAAAATCTTCCAGGAAGTAAAAACACAACTTCAATGAATTTGAAATGACGATATAAATTGTTTTACAAGTTTAAACAAATTTCTTGTTACACGATATGTTAATTCGATGTCCAATACGCTATTTAAAGTCTTTAAAATCAATGAATCTATTCAGACACTCATGAAGGAAAAGAAATAGAAATAAGGGTTGATAGAAAATCTTCCAGGAAGTAAAAACACAACTTCAATGAATTTGAAGTGACGATATAATTTGTTTTACAAGTTTAAACAAATTTCTTGTTACAGGATATGTTAATCGATGTCCAATACACTATTTTAAGTTTTTAAAATCTATGAATCTATTCAGACACTCACGAAGGAAAAGAAATAGAAATAAGTGTTGATAGAAAATCTTCCAGGAAGTGAAAACACTACTTCAATGAATTTGAAATGACGATATAAATTGTTTTACAAGTTTAAACAAATTTCTTGTTACACGATATGTTAATTCAATGTCCAATACGCTATTTAAAGTCTTTAAAATCAATGAATCTATTCAGACACTCATGAAGGAAAAGAAATAGAAATAAGGGTTGATAGAAAATCTTCCAGGAAGTAAAAACACAACTTCAATGAATTTGAAATGACGATATAAATTGTTTTACAAGTTTAAACAAATTTCTTGTTACACGATATGTTAATTCGATGTCCAATACGCTATTTAAAGTCTTTAAAATCAATGAATCTATTCAGACACTCATGAAGGAAAAGAAATAGAAATAAGGGTTGATAGAAATAAGGGTTGATAGAAAATCTTCCAGGAAGTAAAAACACAACTTCAATGAATTTGAAATGACGATATAAATTGTTTTACAAGTTTAAACAAATTTCTTGTTACACGATATGTTAATTCGATGTCCAATACGCTATTTAAAGTCTTTAAAATCAATGAATCTATTCAGACACTCATGAAGGAAAAGAAATAGAAATAAGGGTTGATAGAAAATCTTCCAGGAAGTAAAAACACAACTTCAATGAATTTGAAATGACGATATAAATTGTTTTACAAGTTTAAACAAATTTCTTGTTACACGATATGTTAATTCGATGTCCAATACGCTATTTAAAGTCTTTAAAATCAATGAATCTATTCAGACACTCATGAAGGAAAAGAAATAGAAATAAGGGTTGATAGAAAATCTTCCAGGAAGTAAAAACACAACTTCAATGAATTTGAAGTGACGATATAAATTGTTTTACAAGTTGAAACAAATTTCTTGTTACACGATTTGTTAATCGATGTCCAATACACTATTTCAAGTCTTTAAAATCAATGAATCTATTAAGACACTGATGAAGGTAAAGAAAAAGAAATAAGAGTTGATAGAAAATCTTCCAGGAAGTGAAAACACAACTTCAATGAATTTGAAATGACGATATAAATTGTTTTACAAGTTTAAACAAATTTCTTGTTACACTATATGTTAATTCGATGTCCAATACGCTATTTAAAGTCTTTAAAATCAAGGAATCTATTCAGACACTCATGAAGGAAAAGAAATAGAAATAAGAGTTGATAGAAAATCTTCCAGAAAGTGAAAACACAACTGCAATGAATTTGAAATGACGATATAATTTGTTTTACAAGTTTAAACAAATTTCTTGTTACAGGATATGTTAATCGATGTCCAATACACTATTTTAAGTTTTTAAAATCTATGAATCTATTCAGACACTCACGAAGGAAAAGAAATAGAAATAAGTGTTGATAGAAAATCTTCCAGGAAGTGAAAACACTACTTCAATGAATTTGAAATGACGATATAAATTGTTTTACAAGTTTAAACAAATTTCTTGTTACACGATATGTTAATTCAATGTCCAATACGCTATTTAAAGTCTTTAAAATCAATGAATCTATTCAGACACTCATGAAGGAAAAGAAATAGAAATAAGGGTTGATAGAAAATCTTCCAGGAAGTAAAAACACAACTTCAATGAATTTGAAATGACGATATAAATTGTTTTACAAGTTTAAACAAATTTCTTGTTACACGATATGTTAATTCGATGTCCAATACGCTATTTAAAGTCTTTAAAATCAATGAATCTATTCAGACACTCATGAAGGAAAAGAAATAGAAATAAGGGTGGATAGAAATAAGGGTTGATAGAAAATCTTCCAGGAAGTAAAAACACAACTTCAATGAATTTGAAATGACGATATAAATTGTTTTACAAGTTTAAACAAATTTCTTGTTACACGATATGTTAATTCGATGTCCAATACGCTATTTAAAGTCTTTAAAATCAATGAATCTATTCAGACACTCATGAAGGAAAAGAAATAGAAATAAGGGTTGATAGAAAATCTTCCAGGAAGTAAAAACACAACTTCAATGAATTTGAAATGACGATATAAATTGTTTTACAAGTTTAAACAAATTTCTTGTTACACGATATGTTAATTCGATGTCCAATACGCTATTTAAAGTCTTTAAAATCAATGAATCTATTCAGACACTCATGAAGGAAAAGAAATAGAAATAAGGGTTGATAGAAAATCTTCCAGGAAGTAAAAACACAACTTCAATGAATTTGAAGTGACGATATAAATTGTTTTACAAGTTGAAACAAATTTCTTGTTACACGATTTGTTAATCGATGTCCAATACACTATTTCAAGTCTTTAAAATCAATGAATCTATTAAGACACTGATGAAGGTAAAGAAAAAGAAATAAGAGTTGATAGAAAATCTTCCAGGAAGTGAAAACACAACTTCAATGAATTTGAAATGACGATATAAATTGTTTTACAAGTTTAAACAAATTTCTTGTTACACTATATGTTAATTCGATGTCCAATACGCTATTTAAAGTCTTTAAAATCAAGGAATCTATTCAGACACTCATGAAGGAAAAGAAATAGAAATAAGAGTTGATAGAAAATCTTCCAGAAAGTGAAAACACAACTGCAATGAATTTGAAATGACGATATAAATTGTTTTACAAGTTTAAACAAATTTCTTGTTGCACGATATGTTAATTCGATGTCCAATACGCTATTTTAAGTCTTAAAAATCAATGAACCTATTAAGACACTCATGAAGGAAAAGAAATAGAAATAAGGGTTGATAGAAAATCTTCCAGGAACTGAAAATCACTACTTCAATGAATTTGAAATGACGATTCTGATTGTTTTACAAATTTCAAGGGTTTCCCTGTTACAGGATATGTTAATCGATGTCCAATACACTATTTCAAGTCTTTAAAATCAATGAATCAATTAAAACACTCATGAAGGAAAAGAAATATAAATAAGAGTTGATAGAAAATCTTCCAGGAAGTAAAAACACAACTTCAATGAATTTGAAATGACGATATAAATTGTTTTACAAGTTTAAACAAATTTCTTGTTACACGATATGTTAATTCGATGTCCAATACGCTATTTAAAGTCTTTAAAATCAATGAATCTATTCAGACACTCATGAAGGAAAAGAAATAGAAATAAGGGTTGATAGAAAATCTTCCAGGAAGTAAAAACACAACTTCAATGAATTTGAAATGACGATATAAATTGTTTTACAAGTTTAAACAAATTTCTTGTTACACGATATGTTAATTCGATGTCCAATACGCTATTTAAAGTCTTTAAAATCAATGAATCTATTCAGACACTCATGAAGGAAAAGAAATAGAAATAAGGGTTGATAGAAAATCTTCCAGGAAGTAAAAACACAACTTCAATGAATTTGAAATGACGATATAAATTGTTTTACAAGTTTAAACAAATTTCTTGTTACACGATATGTTAATTCGATGTCCAATACGCTATTTAAAGTCTTTAAAATCAATGAATCTATTCAGACACTCATGAAGGAAAAGAAATAGAAATAAGGGTTGATAGAAAATCTTCCAGGAAGTAAAAACACAACTTCAATGAATTTGAAATGACGATATAAATTGTTTTACAAGTTTAAACAAATTTCTTGTTACACGATATGTTAATTTGATGTCCAATACGCTATTGAAAGTCTTTAAAATCAATGAATCTATTAAGACACTGATGAAGGTAAAGAAAAAGAAATAAGAGTTGATAGAAAATCTTCCAGGAAGTGAAAACACAACTTCAATGAATTTGAAATGACGATATAAATTGTTTTACAAGTTTAAACAAATTTCTTGTTACACTATATGTTAATTCGATGTCCAATACACTATTTCAAGTCTTTAAAATCAATGAATCTATTAAGACACTCATGAAGGAAAAGAAATAGAAATAAGAGTTGATAGAAAATCTTCCAGGAAGTGAAAACACAACTTCAATGAATTTGAAATGACGATATAAATTGTTTTACAAGTTTAAACAAATTTCTTGTTACACGATATGTTAATTCGATGTCCAATACGCTATTTTAAGTCTTAAAAATCAATGAACCTATTAAGACACTCATGAAGGAAAAGAAATAGAAATAAGAGTTGATAGAAAATCTTCCAGGAACTGAAAATCACTACTTCAATGAATTTGAAATGACGATATAAATTGTTTTACAAGTTTAAACAAATTTCTTGTTACACGATATGTTAATTCGATGTCCAATACGCTATTTAAAGTCTTTAAAATCAATGAATCTATTCAGACACTCATGAAGGAAAAGAAATAGAAATAAGGGTTGATAGAAAATCTTCCAGGAAGTGAAAACACAACTTCAATGAATTTGAAATGACGATATAAATTGTTTTACAAGTTTAAACAAATTTCTTGTTACACGATATGTTAATTCGATGTCCAATACGCTATTTTAAGTCTTAAAAATCAATGAACCTATTAAGACACTCATGAAGGAAAAGAAATAGAAATAAGGGTTGATAGAAAATCTTCCAGGAACTGAAAATCACTACTTCAATGAATTTGAAATGACGATTCTGATTGTTTTACAAATTTCAACAGTTTCCCTGTTACAGGATATGTTAATCGATGTCCAATACACTATTTCAAGTCTTTAAAATCAATGAATCTATTAAGACACTCATGAAGGAAAAGAAATAGAAATAAGAGTTGATAGAAAATCTTCCAGGAAGTGAAAACACAACTTCAATGAATTTGAAATGACGATATAAATTGTTTTACAAGTTTAAACAAATTTCTTGTTACACGATATGTTAATTCGATGTCCAATACGCTATTTAAAGTTTTTAAAATCTATCAATCTATTCAGACGCTCACGAAGGAAAAGAAATAGAAATAAGGGTTGATAGAAAATCTTCCAGGAACTGAAAATCACTACTTCAATGAATTTGAAATGACGATTCTTCTATTTTACAAATTTCAAGGGTTTCCCTGTTACAGGATATGTTAATCGATGTCCAATACACTATTTCAAGTCTTTAAAATCAATGAATCTATTAAGACACTCATGAAGGAAAAGAAATAGAAATAAGAGTTGATAGAAAATCTTCCAGGAAGTAAAAACACAACTTCAATGAATTTGAAATGACGATATAAATTGTTTTACAAGTTTAAACAAATTTCTTGTTACACGATATGTTAATTCGATGTCCAATACGCTATTTAAAGTCTTTAAAATCAATGAATCTATTCAGACACTCATGAAGGAAAAGAAATAGAAATAAGGGTTGATAGAAAATCTTCCAGGAAGTAAAAACACAACTTCAATGAATTTGAAATGACGATATAAATTGTTTTACAAGTTTAAACAAATTTCTTGTTACACGATATGTTAATTCGATGTCCAATACGCTATTTAAAGTCTTTAAAATCAATGAATCTATTCAGACACTCATGAAGGAAAAGAAATAGAAATAAGGGTTGATAGAAAATCTTCCAGGAAGTAAAAACACAACTTCAATGAATTTGAAGTGACGATATAATTTGTTTTACAAGTTTAAACAAATTTCTTGTTACAGGATATGTTAATCGATGTCCAATACACTATTTTAAGTTTTTAAAATCTATGAATCTATTCAGACACTCACGAAGGAAAAGAAATAGAAATAAGTGTTGATAGAAAATCTTCCAGGAAGTGAAAACACTACTTCAATGAATTTGAAATGACGATATAAATTGTTTTACAAGTTTAAACAAATTTCTTGTTACACGATATGTTAATTCAATGTCCAATACGCTATTTAAAGTCTTTAAAATCAATGAATCTATTCAGACACTCATGAAGGAAAAGAAATAGAAATAAGGGTTGATAGAAAATCTTCCAGGAAGTAAAAACACAACTTCAATGAATTTGAAATGACGATATAAATTGTTTTACAAGTTTAAACAAATTTCTTGTTACACGATATGTTAATTCGATGTCCAATACGCTATTTAAAGTCTTTAAAATCAATGAATCTATTCAGACACTCATGAAGGAAAAGAAATAGAAATAAGGGTTGATAGAAAATCTTCCAGGAAGTGAAAACACAACTTCAATGAATTTGAAATGACGATATAAATTGTTTTACAAGTTTAAACAAATTTCTTGTTACACGATATGTTAATTCGATGTCCAATACGCTATTTTAAGTCTTAAAAATCAATGAACCTATTAACAAGCGATCTCCCACTCAACCGGACCGAAATGGTGGGGGTACTTTTCGGATCGTAATCCGGAAAAGAACTTTACAAATCCGGACTAGGTCTAATCTGTTCAGAATCGCAAGGCGATTCCAACGGAATTAAGTCCGGATTTTTATCTTTTCCCGTTCACGAGATAATCACGGTTGAAAATCGTGAAATATCACGAAAACCCAAAGTCTCCACGTCCGACTACATCGCTTTTAGCCGTATATTCGGCTTGTAAAAAAAAACTAATTGATACAAAATGTAGCCCTTTCATCCCTCTTTCAGAATCCAAAAGGATTTTTTATAATTCTTTGAGATGTTTGAGATATCACGATTTTCGTGATACCCCCATTTCGACACATTTTTCAGGCATTTCATTCGGCGTTGCCGATTGCCGTATATGTGCTTTTCGCCCCCTTTCCTGTCCACTCCTTCGCTTTTCCCCTGTTTCCTATGTATCAAGGCCTTGTATATCGATACAGATGGGACTTGATACATAGGAAACAATGGAAAAAGCGAAGGAGTGGGGGCGAAGTCACATATACGGCAATCGGCAACGCCGAATAAAATGCTTGGAAAATGTGTCGAAATGGGGGTATCACGAAAATCGTGATATCTCAAACATCTCAAAGAATTATAAAAAATCCTTTTGGATTCTGAAAGAGGGATGAAAGGGCTACATTTTGTATCAATTAGTTTTTTTTTTACAAGCCGAATATACGGCTAAAAGCGATGTAGTCGGACGTGGAGACTTTGGGTTTTCGTGATATTTCACGATTTTCAACCGTGATTATCTCGTGAACGGGAAAAGATAAAAATCCGGACTTAATTCCGTTGGAATCGCCTTGCGATTCTGAACAGATTAGACCTAGTCCGGATTTGTAAAGTTCTTTTCCGGATTACGATCCGAAAAGTACCCCCACCATTTCGGTGCGGTTGAGTGGGAGATCGCTTGTTAAGACACTCATGAAGGAAAAGAAATAGAAATAAGGGTTGATAGAAAATCTTCCAGGAACTGAAAATCACTACTTCAATGAATTTGAAATGACGATTCTGATTGTTTTACAAATTTCAACAGTTTCCCTGTTACAGGATATGTTAATCGATGTCCAATACACTATTTCAAGTCTTTAAAATCAATGAATCTATTAAGACACTCATGAAGGAAAAGAAATAGAAATAAGAGTTGATAGAAAATCTTCCAGGAAGTGAAAACACAACTTCAATGAATTTGAAATGACGATATAAATTGTTTTACAAGTTTAAACAAATTTCTTGTTACACGATATGTTAATTCGATGTCCAATACGCTATTTAAAGTTTTTAAAATCTATCAATCTATTCAGACGCTCACGAAGGAAAAGAAATAGAAATAAGGGTTGATAGAAAATCTTCCAGGAACTGAAAATCACTACTTCAATGAATTTGAAATGACGATTCTGATTATTTTACAAATTTCAAGGGTTTCCCTGTTACAGGATATGTTAATCGATGTCCAATACACTATTTCAAGTCTTTAAAATCAATGAATCTATTAAGACACTCA
Source organism: Daphnia pulicaria (assembly GCF_021234035.1). Taxonomy (NCBI): domain Eukaryota; kingdom Metazoa; phylum Arthropoda; class Branchiopoda; order Diplostraca; family Daphniidae; genus Daphnia; species Daphnia pulicaria. The sequence continues at coordinate 23,740,138 of NC_060918.1, read as the reverse complement.
TGAAGGAAAAGAAATAGAAATAAGAGTTGATAGAAAATCTTCCAGGAAGTGAAAACACAACTTCAATGAATTTGAAATGACGATATAAATTGTTTTACAAGTTTAAACAAATTTCTTGTTACACGATATGTTAATTCGATGTCCAATACGCTATTTAAAGTCTTTAAAATCAATGAATCTATTCAGACACTCATGAAGGAAAAGAAATAGAAATAAGGGTTGATAGAAAATCTTCCAGGAAGTAAAAACACAACTTCAATGAATTTGAAATGACGATATAAATTGTTTTACAAGTTTAAACAAATTTCTTGTTACACGATATGTTAATTCGATGTCCAATACGCTATTTAAAGTCTTTAAAATCAATGAATCTATTCAGACACTCATGAAGGAAAAGAAATAGAAATAAGGGTTGATAGAAAATCTTCCAGGAAGTGAAAACACAACTTCAATGAATTTGAAATGACGATATAAATTGTTTTACAAGTTTAAACAAATTTCTTGTTACACGATATGTTAATTCGATGTCCAATACGCTATTTTAAGTCTTAAAAATCAATGAACCTATTAAGACACTCATGAAGGAAAAGAAATAGAAATAAGGGTTGATAGAAAATCTTCCAGGAACTGAAAATCACTACTTCAATGAATTTGAAATGACGATTCTGATTGTTTTACAAATTTCAAAGGTTTCCCTGTTACAGGATATGTTAATCGATGTCCAATACACTATTTCAAGTCTTTAAAATCAATGAATCTATTAAGACACTCATGAAGGAAAAGAAATAGAAATAAGAGTTGATAGAAAATCTTCCAGGAAGTGAAAACACAACTTCAATGAATTTGAAATGACGATATAAATTGTTTTACAAGTTTAAACAAATTTCTTGTTACACGATATGTTAATTCGATGTCCAATAGGCTATTTAAAGTCTTTAAAATCAATGAATCTATTCAGACACTCATGAAGGAAAAGAAATAGAAATAAGGGTTGATAGAAAATCTTCCAGGAAGTAAAAACACAACTTCAATGAATTTGAAATGACGATATAAATTGTTTTACAAGTTTAAACAAATTTCTTGTTGCACGATATGTTAATTCGATGTCCAATACGCTATTTAAAGTCTTTAAAATCAATGAAGCTATTCAGACACTCATGCAGGAAAAGAAATAGAAATAAGGGTTGATAGAAAATCTTCCAGGAAGTGAAAACACAACTTCAATGAATTTGAAATGTCGATATAAATTGTTTTACAAGTTTAAACAAATTTCTTGTTACACGATATGTTAATTCGATGTCCAATACGCTATTTAAAGTCTTTAAAATCAATGAATCTATTCAGACACTCATGAAGGAAAAGAAATAGAAATAAGGGTTGATAGAAAATCTTCCAGGAAGTAAAAACACAACTTCAATGAATTTGAAATGACGATATAAATTGTTTTACGAGTTTAAACAAATTTCTTGTTACACGATATGTTAATTCGATGTCCAATACGCTATTTAAAGTCTTTAAAATCAATGAATCTATTCAGACACTCATGAAGGAAAAGAAATAGAAATAAGGGTTGATAGAAAATCTTCCAGGAAGTGAAAATCACTACTTCAATGAATTTGAAATGACGATTCTGATTGTTTTACAAATTTCAAAGGTTTCCCTGTTACAGGATATGTTAATCGATGTCCAATACACTATTTCAAGTTTTAAAAATCAATGAATCTATTAAGCCACTCATGAAGGAAAAGAAATAGAAATAAGAGTTGATAGAAAATCTTCCAGGAAGTGAAAACACAACTTCAATGAATTTGAAATGACGATATAAATTGTTTTACAAGTTTAAACAAATTTCTTGTTACACGATATGTTAATTCAATGTCCAATACGCTATTTAAAGTCTTTAAAATCAATGAATCTATTCAGACACTCATGAAGGAAAAGAAATAGAAATAAGGGTTGATAGAAAATAACTACTTCAATGAATTTGAAATGACGATTCTGATTGTTTTACAAATTTCAAAGGTTTCCCTGTTACAGGATATGTTAATCGATGTCCAATACACTATTTCAAGTTTTAAAAATCAATGAATCTATTAAGACACTCATGAAGGAAAAGAAATAGAAATAAGAGTTGATAGAAAATCTTCCAGGAAGTGAAAACACAACTTCAATGAATTTGAAATGACGATATAAATTGTTTTACAAGTTTAAACAAATTTCTTGTTACACGATATGTTAATTCGATGTCCAATACGCTATTTAAAGTCTTTAAAATCAATGAATCTATTCAGACACTCATGAAGGAAAAGAAATAGAAATAAGAGTTGATAGAAAATCTTCCAGGAAGTAAAAACACAACTTCAATGAATTTGAAATGACGATATAAATTGTTTTACAAGTTTAAACAAATTTCTTGTTACACGATATGTTAATTCGATGTCCAATACGCTATTTAAAGTCTTTAAAATCAATGAATCTATTCAGACACTCATGAAGGAAAAGAAATAGAAATAAGGGTTGATAGAAAATCTTCCAGGAAGTAAAAACACAACTTCAATGAATTTGAAATGACGATATAAATTGTTTTACAAGTTTAAACAAATTTCTTGTTACACGATATGTTAATTCGATGTCCAATACGCTATTTAAAGTCTTTAAAATCAATGAATCTATTCAGACACTCATGAAGGAAAAGAAATAGAAATAAGGGTTGATAGAAAATCTTCCAGGAAGTAAAAACACAACTTCAATGAATTTGAAATGACGATATAAATTGTTTTACAAGTTTAAACAAATTTCTTGTTACACGATATGTTAATTCGATGTCCAATACGCTATTTAAAGTCTTTAAAATCAATGAATCTATTCAGACACTCATGAAGGAAAAGAAATAGAAATAAGGGTTGATAGAAAATCTTCCAGGAAGTAAAAACACAACTTCAATGAATTTGAAATGACGATATAAATTGTTTTACAAGTTTAAACAAATTTCTTGTTACACGATATGTTAATTCGATGTCCAATACGCTATTTAAAGTCTTTAAAATCAATGAATCTATTCAGACACTCATGAAGGAAAAGAAATAGAAATAAGGGTTGATAGAAAATCACTACTTCAATGAATTTGAAATGACGATTCTGATTGTTTTACAAATTTCAAAGGTTTCCCTGTTACAGGATATGTTAATCGATGTCCAATACACTATTTCAAGTCTTTAAAATCAATGAATCTATTAAGACACTCATGAAGGAAAAGAAATAGAAATAAGAGTTGATAGAAAATCTTCCAGGAAGTGAAAACACAACTTCAATGAATTTGAAATGACGATATAAATTGTTTTACAAGTTTAAACAAATTTCTTGTTACACGATATGTTAATTCGATGTCCAATAGGCTATTTAAAGTCTTTAAAATCAATGAATCTATTCAGACACTCATGAAGGAAAAGAAATAGAAATAAGGGTTGATAGAAAATCTTCCAGGAAGTAAAAACACAACTTCAATGAATTTGAAATGACGATATAAATTGTTTTACAAGTTTAAACAAATTTCTTGTTGCACGATATGTTAATTCGATGTCCAATACGCTATTTAAAGTCTTTAAAATCAATGAAGCTATTCAGACACTCATGAAGGAAAAGAAATAGAAATAAGGGTTGATAGAAAATCTTCCAGGAAGTGAAAACACAACTTCAATGAATTTGAAATGTCGATATAAATTGTTTTACAAGTTTAAACAAATTTCTTGTTACACGATATGTTAATTCGATGTCCAATACGCTATTTAAAGTCTTTAAAATCAATGAATCTATTCAGACACTCATGAAGGAAAAGAAATAGAAATAAGGGTTGATAGAAAATCTTCCAGGAAGTAAAAACACAACTTCAATGAATTTGAAATGACGATATAAATTGTTTTACGAGTTTAAACAAATTTCTTGTTACACGATATGTTAATTCGATGTCCAATACACTATTTAAAGTTTTAAAAATCAATGAATCTATTAAGCCACTCATGAAGGAAAAGAAATAGAAATAAGAGTTGATAGAAAATCTTCCAGGAAGTGAAAACACAACTTCAATGAATTTGAAATGACGATATAAATTGTTTTACAAGTTTAAACAAATTTCTTGTTACACGATATGTTAATTCAATGTCCAATACGCTATTTAAAGTCTTTAAAATCAATGAATCTATTCAGACACTCATGAAGGAAAAGAAATAGAAATAAGGGTTGATAGAAAATCACTACTTCAATGAATTTGAAATGACGATTCTGATTGTTTTACAAATTTCAAAGGTTTCCCTGTTACAGGATATGTTAATCGATGTCCAATACACTATTTCAAGTTTTAAAAATCAATGAATCTATTAAGACACTCATGAAGGAAAAGAAATAGAAATAAGAGTTGATAGAAAATCTTCCAGGAAGTGAAAACACAACTTCAATGAATTTGAAATGACGATATAAATTGTTTTACAAGTTTAAACAAATTTCTTGTTACACGATATGTTAATTCAATGTCCAATACGCTATTTAAAGTCTTTAAAATCAATGAATCTATTCAGACACTCATGAAGGAAAAGAAATAGAAATAAGGGTTGATAGAAAATCACTACTTCAATGAATTTGAAATGACGATTCTGATTGTTTTACAAATTTCAAAGGTTTCCCTGTTACAGGATATGTTAATCGATGTCCAATACACTATTTCAAGTTTTAAAAATCAATGAATCTATTAAGACACTCATGAAGGAAAAGAAATAGAAATAAGAGTTGATAGAAAATCTTCCAGGAAGTGAAAACACAACTTCAATGAATTTGAAATGACGATATAAATTGTTTTACAAGTTTAAACAAATTTCTTGTTACACGATATGTTAATTCGATGTCCAATACGCTATTTAAAGTCTTTAAAATCAATGAATCTATTCAGACACTCATGAAGGAAAAGAAATAGAAATAAGGGTTGATAGAAAATCTTCCAGGAAGTAAAAACACAACTTCAATGAATTTGAAATGACGATATAAATTGTTTTACAAGTTTAAACAAATTTCTTGTTACACGATATGTTAATTCGATGTCCAATACGCTATTTAAAGTCTTTAAAATCAATGAATCTATTCAGACACTCATGAAGGAAAAGAAATAGAAATAAGGGTTGATAGAAAATCTTCCAGGAAGTAAAAACACAACTTCAATGAATTTGAAATGACGATATAAATTGTTTTACGAGTTTAAACAAATTTCTTGTTACACGATATGTTAATTCGATGTCCAATACGCTATTTAAAGTCTTTAAAATCAATGAATCTATTCAGACACTCATGAAGGAAAAGAAATAGAAATAAGGGTTGATAGAAAATCTTCCAGGAAGTGAAAATCACTACTTCAATGAATTTGAAATGACGATTCTGATTGTTTTACAAATTCCAAAGGTTTCCCTGTTACAGGATATGTTAATCGATGTCCAATACACTATTTCAAGTTTTAAAAATCAATGAATCTATTAAGACACTCATGAAGGAAAAGAAATAGAAATAAGAGTTGATAGAAAATCTTCCAGGAAGTGAAAACACAACTTCAATGAATTTGAAATGACGATATAAATTGTTTTACAAGTTTAAACAAATTTCTTGTTACACGATATGTTAATTCGATGTCCAATACGCTATTTAAAGTCTTTAAAATCAATGAATCTATTCAGACACTCATGAAGGAAAAGAAATAGAAATAAGGGTTGATAGAAAATCTTCCAGGAAGTAAAAACACAACTTCAATGAATTTGAAATGACGATATAAATTGTTTTACAAGTTTAAACAAATTTTTTGTTACACGATATGTTAATTCGATGTCCAATACGCTATTTAAAGTATTTAAAATCAATGAACCTATTAAGACACTCATGAAGGAAATGAAACAGAAATAAGGGTTGATAGAAAATCTTCCAGGAACTGAAAATCACTACTTCAATGAATTTGAAATGACGATTCTGATTGTTTTACAAATTTCAAAGGTTTCCCTGTTACAGGATATGTTAATCGATGTCCAATACACTATTTCAAGTCTTTAAAATCAATGAATCTATTAAGACACTCATGAAGGAAAAGAAATAGAAATAAGAGTTGATAGAAAATCTTCCAGGAAGTGAAAACACAACTTCAATGAATTTGAAATGACGATATAAATTGTTTTACGAGTTTAAACAAATTTCTTGTTACACGATATGTTAATTCGATGTCCAATACGCTATTTAAAGTCTTTAAAATCAATGAATCTATTCAGACACTCATGAAGGAAAAGAAATAGAAACAAGGGTTGATAGAAAATCTTCCAGGAAGTGAAAATCACTACTTCAATGAATTTGAAATGACGATTCTGATTGTTTTACAAATTTCAAAGGTTTCCCTGTTACAGGATATGTTAATCGATGTCCAATACACTATTTCAAGTTTTAAAAATCAATGAATCTATTAAGCCACTCATGAAGGAAAAGAAATAGAAATAAGAGTTGATAGAAAATCTTCCAGGAAGTGAAAACACAACTTCAATGAATTTGAAATGACGATATAAATTGTTTTACAAGTTTAAACAAATTTCTTGTTACACGATATGTTAATTCGATGTCCAATACGCTATTTAAAGTATTTAAAATCAATGAACCTATTAAGACACTCATGAAGGAAAAGAAATAGAAATAAGGGTTGATAGAAAATCTTCAAGGAACTGAAAATCACTACTTCAATGAATTTGAAATGACGATTCTGATTGTTTTACAAATTTCAAAGGTTTCCCTGTTACAGGATATGTTAATCGATGCCCAATACACTATTTCAAGTCTTTAAAATCAATGAATCTATTAAGACACTCATGAAGGAAAAGAAATAGAAATAAGGGTTGATAGAAAATCTTCCAGGAAGTAAAAACACAACTTCAATGAATTTGAAATGACGATATAAATTGTTTTACAAGTTTAAACAAATTTCTTGTTACACGATATGTTAATTCGATGTCCAATACGCTATTTAAAGTCTTTAAAATCAATGAATCTATTCAGACACTCATGAAGGAAAAGAAATAGAAATAAGGGTTGATAGAAAATCTTCCAGGAAGTGAAAATCACTACTTCAATGAATTTGAAATGACGATATAAATTGTTTTACAAGTTTAAACAAATTTCTTGTTACACGATATGTTAATTCGATGTCCAATACGCTATTTAAAGTCTTTAAAATCAATGAATCTATTCAGACACTCATGAAGGAAAAGAAATAGAAATAAGAGTTGATAGAAAATCTTCCAGGAAGTGAAAACACAACTTCAATGAATTTGAAATGACGATATAAATTGTTTTACAAGTTTAAACAAATTTCTTGTTACACGATATGTTAATTCGATGTCCAATACGCTATTTAAAGTCTTTAAAATCAATGAATCTATTCAGACACTCATGAAGGAAAAGAAATAGAAATAAGGGTTGATAGAAAATCTTCCAGGAAGTAAAAACACAACTTCAATGAATTTGAAATGACGATATAAATTGTTTTACAAGTTTAAACAAATTTCTTGTTACACGATATGTTAATTCGATGTCCAATACGCTATTTAAAGTCTTTAAAATCAATGAATCTATTCAGACACTCATGAAGGAAAAGAAATAGAAATAAGGGTTGATAGAAAATCTTCCAGGAAGTGAAAATCACTACTTCAATGAATTTGAAATGTCGATATAAATTGTTTTACAAGTTTAAACAAATTTCTTTTTACACGATATGTTAATTCGATGTCCAATACGCTATTTAAAGTCTTTAAAATCAATGAATCTATTCAGACACTCATGAAGGAAAAGAAATAGAAATAAGGGTTGATAGAAAATCTTCCAGGAAGTAAAAACACAACTTCAATGAATTTGAAATGACGATATAAATTGTTTTACGAGTTTAAACAAATTTCTTGTTACACGATATGTTAATTCGATGTCCAATACGCTATTTAAAGTCTTTAAAATCAATGAATCTATTCAGACACTCATGAAGGAAAAGAAATAGAAATAAGGGTTGATAGAAAATCTTCCAGGAAGTGAAAATCACTACTTCAATGAATTTGAAATGACGATTCTGATTGTTTTACAAATTTCAAAGGTTTCCCTGTTACAGGATATGTTAATCGATGTCCAATACACTATTTCAAGTTTTAAAAATCAATGAATCTATTAAGACACTCATGAAGGAAAAGAAATAGAAATAAGAGTTGATAGAAAATCTTCCAGGAAGTGAAAACACAACTTCAATGAATTTGAAATGACGATATAAATTGTTTTACAAGTTTAAACAAATTTCTTGTTACACGATATGTTAATTCAATGTCCAATACGCTATTTAAAGTCTTTAAAATCAATGAATCTATTCAGACACTCATGAAGGAAAAGAAATAGAAATAAGGGTTGATAGAAAATCTTCCAGGAAGTAAAAACACAACTTCAATGAATTTGAAATGACGATATAAATTGTTTTACAAGTTTAAACAAATTTCTTGTTACACGATATGTTAATTCGATGTCCAATACGCTATTTAAAGTTTTTAAAATCTATGAATCTATTCAGACGCTCACGAATGAAAAGAAATAGAAATAAGGGTTGATAGAAAATCTTCCAGGAACTGAAAATCACTACTTCAATGAATTTGAAATGACGATTCTGATTGTTTTACAAATTTCAAGGGTTTCCCTCTTACAGGATATGTTAAACGATGTCCAATACACTATTTAAAGTCTTTAAAATCAATGAATCTATTAGGACACTCATGAAGGAAAAGAAATAGAAATAAGAGTTGATAGAAAATCTTCCAGGAAGTGAAAACACAACTTCAATGAATTTGAAATGACGATATAAATTGTTTTACAAGTTTAAACAAATTTCTTGTTACACGATATGTTAATTCGATGTCCAATACGCTATTTAAAGTCTTTAAAATCAATGAATCTATTCAGACACTCATGAAGGAAAAGAAATAGAAATAAGGGTTGATAGAAAATCTTCCAGGAAGTGAAAATCACTACTTCAATGAATTTGAAATGACGATATAAATTGTTTTACAAGTTTAAACAAATTTCTTGTTACACGATATGTTAATTCGATGTCCAATACGCTATTTAAAGTCTTTAAAATCAATGAATCTATTCAGACACTCATGAAGGAAAAGAAATAGAAATAAGAGTTGATAGAAAATCTTCCAGGAAGTGAAAACACAACTTCAATGAATTTGAAATGACGATATAAATTGTTTTACAAGTTTAAACAAATTTCTTGTTACACGATATGTTAATTCGATGTCCAATACGCTATTTAAAGTCTTTAAAATCAATGAATCTATTCAGACACTCATGAAGGAAAAGAAATAGAAATAAGGGTTGATAGAAAATCTTCCAGGAAGTAAAAACACAACTTCAATGAATTTGAAATGACGATATAAATTGTTTTACAAGTTTAAACAAATTTCTTGTTACACGATATGTTAATTCGATGTCCAATACGCTATTTAAAGTCTTTAAAATCAATGAATCTATTCAGACACTCATGAAGGAAAAGAAATAGAAATAAGGGTTGATAGAAAATCTTCCAGGAAGTGAAAATCACTACTTCAATGAATTTGAAATGTCGATATAAATTGTTTTACAAGTTTAAACAAATTTCTTGTTACACGATATGTTAATTCGATGTCCAATACGCTATTTAAAGTCTTTAAAATCAATGAATCTATTCAGACACTCATGAAGGAAAAGAAATAGAAATAAGGGTTGATAGAAAATCTTCCAGGAAGTAAAAACACAACTTCAATGAATTTGAAATGACGATATAAATTGTTTTACGAGTTTAAACAAATTTCTTGTTACACGATATGTTAATTCGATGTCCAATACGCTATTTAAAGTCTTTAAAATCAATGAATCTATTCAGACACTCATGAAGGAAAAGAAATAGAAATAAGGGTTGATAGAAAATCTTCCAGGAAGTGAAAATCACTACTTCAATGAATTTGAAATGACGATTCTGATTGTTTTACAAATTTCAAAGGTTTCCCTGTTACAGGATATGTTAATCGATGTCCAATACACTATTTCAAGTTTTAAAAATCAATGAATCTATTAAGACACTCATGAAGGAAAAGAAATAGAAATAAGAGTTGATAGAAAATCTTCCAGGAAGTGAAAACACAACTTCAATGAATTTGAAATGACGATATAAATTGTTTTACAAGTTTAAACAAATTTCTTGTTACACGATATGTTAATTCAATGTCCAATACGCTATTTAAAGTCTTTAAAATCAATGAATCTATTCAGACACTCATGAAGGAAAAGAAATAGAAATAAGGGTTGATAGAAAATCTTCCAGGAAGTAAAAACACAACTTCAATGAATTTGAAATGACGATATAAATTGTTTTACAAGTTTAAACAAATTTCTTGTTACACGATATGTTAATTCGATGTCCAATACGCTATTTAAAGTTTTTAAAATCTATGAATCTATTCAGACGCTCACGAATGAAAAGAAATAGAAATAAGGGTTGATAGAAAATCTTCCAGGAACTGAAAATCACTACTTCAATGAATTTGAAATGACGATTCTGATTGTTTTACAAATTTCAAGGGTTTCCCTCTTACAGGATATGTTAAACGATGTCCAATACACTATTTAAAGTCTTTAAAATCAATGAATCTATTAGGACACTCATGAAGGAAAAGAAATAGAAATAAGAGTTGATAGAAAATCTTCCAGGAAGTGAAAACACAACTTCAATGAATTTGAAATGACGATATAAATTGTTTTACAAGTTTAAACAAATTTCTTGTTACAAGATAAGTTAATTCGATGTCCAATACACTATTTAAAGTCTTTAAAATCAATGAATCTATTAAGACACTCATGAAGAAAAAGAAATAGAAATAAGGGTTGATAGAAAATCTTCCGAAAGTGAAAACACAACTTCAATGAATTTGAAATGACGATATAAATTGTTTTACAAGTTTAAACAAATTTCTTGTTACATGATATGTTTATTCGATGTCCAATACACTATTTAAAGTCTTTAAAATCAATGAATCTATAAAGACACTCATGAAGGAAAAGAATTAGAAATAAGAGTTGATAGAAAATCTTCCGAAAGTGAAAACACAACTTCAATGAATTTGAAATGACGATATAAATTGTTTTACAAGTTTAAACAAATTTCTTGTCACATGATATGTTAATTTAAAGTCTTTAAAATCAATGAATCTATTCAGACACTGATGAAGGAAAAGAAATAGAAATAAGGGTTGATAGAAAATCTTCCAGGAAGTGAAAACACAACTTCAATGAATTTGAAATGACGATATAAATTGTTTTACAAATTTAAACAAATTTCTTGTCACATGATATGTTTATTCGATAAATATACACTATTTAAAGTCTTTAAAATCAATGAATCTATTCAGACATGCATGAAGGAAAAGAAATAGAAATAAGAGTTGATAGAAAATCTTCCGAAAGTGAAAACACAACAACAATGAATTTCAAATGACGATATAAATTGTTTTACAAGTTTAAACAAATTTCTTGTCACATGATATGTTAATTCGATGTCCAATACACTATTTAAAGTCTTTAAAATCAATGAATCTATTCAGACATGCATGAAGGAAAAGAAATAGAAATAAGAGTTGATAGAAAATCTTCCAGGAAGTGAAAACACAACTTCAATGAATTTGAAATGACGATATAAATTGTTTTACAAGTTTAAACAAATTTCTTGTTACAAGATAAGTTAATTCGATGTCCAATACACTATTTAAAGTCTTTAAAATCAATGAATCTATTAAGACACTCATGAAGAAAAAGAAATAGAAATAAGGGTTGATAGAAAATCTTCCGAAAGTGAAAACACAACTTCAATGAATTTGAAATGACGATATAAATTGTTTTACAAGTTTAAACAAATTTCTTGTTACATGATATGTTTATTCGATGTCCAATACACTATTTAAAGTCTTTAAAATCAATGAATCTATAAAGACACTCATGAAGGAAAAGAATTAGAAATAAGAGTTGATAGAAAATCTTCCGAAAGTGAAAACACAACTTCAATGAATTTGAAATGACGATATAAATTGTTTTACAAGTTTAAACAAATTTCTTGTCACATGATATGTTAATTTAAAGTCTTTAAAATCAATGAATCTATTCAGACACTGATGAAGGAAAAGAAATAGAAATAAGGGTTGATAGAAAATCTTCCAGGAAGTGAAAACACAACTTCAATGAATTTGAAATGACGATATAAATTGTTTTACAAATTTAAACAAATTTCTTGTCACATGATATGTTTATTCGATAAATATACACTATTTAAAGTCTTTAAAATCAATGAATCTATTCAGACATGCATGAAGGAAAAGAAATAGAAATAAGAGTTGATAGAAAATCTTCCGAAAGTGAAAACACAACAACAATGAATTTCAAATGACGATATAAATTGTTTTACAAGTTTAAACAAATTTCTTGTCACATGATATGTTAATTCGATGTCCAATACACTATTTAAAGTCTTTAAAATCAATGAATCTATTCAGACATGCATGAAGGAAAAGAAATAGAAATAAGAGTTGATAGAAAATCTTCCAGGAAGTGAAAACACAACTTCAATGAATTTGAAATGACGATATAAATTGTTTTACAAGTTTAAACAAATTTCTTGTTACACGATATGTTAATTCGATGTCCAATACGCTATTTAAAGTCTTTAAAATCAATGAATCTATTCAGACACTCATGAAGGAAAAGAAATAGAAATAAGGGTTGGTAGAAAATCTTCCAGGAAGTAAAAACACAACTTCAATGAATTTGAAATGACGATATAAATTGTTTTACAAGTTTAAACAAATTTCTTGTTACACGATATGTTAATTCGATGTCCAATACGCTATTTAAAGTCTTTAAAATCAATGAATCTATTCAGACACTCATGAAGGAAAAGAAATAGAAATAAGGGTTGATAGAAAATCTTCCAGGAAGTGAAAACACAACTTCAATGAATTTGAAATGACGATATAAATTGTTTTACAAGTTTAAACAAATTTCTTGTTACACGATATGTTAATTCGATGTCCAATACGCTATTTAAAGTATTTAAAATCAATGAACCTATTAAGACACTCATGAAGGAAAAGAAATAGAAATAAGGGTTGATAGAAAATCTTCCAGGAACTGAAAATCACTACTTCAATGAATTTGAAATGACGATTCTGATTGTTTTACAAATTTCAAAGGTTTCCCTGTTACAGGATATGTTAATCGATGTCTAATACACTATTTCAAGTCTTTAAAATCAATGAATCTATTCAGACACTCATGAAGGAAAAGAAATAGAAATAAGAGTTGATAGAAAATCTTCCAGGAAGTGAAAACACAACTTCAATGAATTTGAAATGACGATATAAATTGTTTTACAAGTTTAAACAAATTTCTTGTTACACGATATGTTAATTCAATGTCCAATACGCTATTTAAAGTATTTAAAATCAATGAACCTATTAAGACACTCATGAAGGAAAAGAAATAGAAATAAGGGTTGATAGAAAATCTTCCAGGAAGTAAAAACACAACTTCAATGAATTTGAAATGACGATATAAATTGTTTTACAAGTTTAAACAAATTTCTTGTTACACGATATGTTAATTCGATGTCCAATACGCTATTTAAAGTATTTAAAATCAATGAACCTATTAAGACACTCATGAAGGAAAAGAAATAGAAATAAGGGTTGATAGAAAATCTTCCAGGAACTGAAAATCACTACTTCAATGAATTTGAAATGACGATTCTGATTGTTTTACAAATTTCAAAGGTTTCCCTGTTACAGGATATGTTAATCGATGTCTAATACACTATTTCAAGTCTTTAAAATCAATGAATCTATTCAGACACTCATGAAGGAAAAGAAATAGAAATAAGAGTTGATAGAAAATCTTCCAGGAAGTGAAAACACAACTTCAATGAATTTGAAATGACGATATAAATTGTTTTACAAGTTTAAACAAATTTCTTGTCACACGATATGTTAATTCAATGTCCAATACGCTATTTAAAGTATTTAAAATCAATGAACCTATTAAGACACTCATGAAGGAAAAGAAATAGAAATAAGGGTTGATAGAAAATCTTCCAGGAAGTAAAAACACAACTTCAATGAATTTGAAATGACGATATAAATTGTTTTACAAGTTTAAACAAATTTCTTGTTACACGATATGTTAATTCGATGTCCAATACGCTATTTAAAGTATTTAAAATCAATGAACCTATTAAGACACTCATGAAGGAAAAGAAATAGAAATAAGGGTTGATAGAAAATCTTCCAGGAACTGAAAATCACTACTTCAATGAATTTGAAATGACGATTCTGATTGTTTTACAAATTTCAAAGGTTTCCCTGTTACAGGATATGTTAATCGATGTCTAATACACTATTTCAAGTCTTTAAAATCAATGAATCTATTAAGACACTCATGAAGGAAAAGAAATAGAAATAAGAGTTGATAGAAAATCTTCCAGGAAGTGAAAACACAACTTCAATGAATTTGAAATGACGATATAAATTGTTTTACAAGTTTAAACAAATTTCTTGTTACACGATATGTTAATTCAATGTCCAATACGCTATTTAAAGTATTTAAAATCAATGAACCTATTAAGACACTCATGAAGGAAAAGAAATAGAAATAAGGGTTGATAGAAAATCTTCCAGGAAGTAAAAACACAACTTCAATGAATTTGAAATGACGATATAAATTGTTTTACAAGTTTAAACAAATTTCTTGTTACACGATATGTTAATTCGATGTCCAATACGCTATTTAAAGTATTTAAAATCAATGAACCTATTAAGACACTCATGAAGGAAAAGAAATAGAAATAAGGGTTGATAGAAAATCTTCCAGGAACTGAAAATCACTACTTCAATGAATTTGAAATGACGATTCTGATTGTTTTACAAATTTCAAAGGTTTCCCTGTTACAGGATATGTTAATCGATGTCTAATACACTATTTCAAGTCTTTAAAATCAATGAATCTATTCAGACACTCATGAAGGAAAAGAAATAGAAATAAGAGTTGATAGAAAATCTTCCAGGAAGTGAAAACACAACTTCAATGAATTTGAAATGACGATATAAATTGTTTTACAAGTTTAAACAAATTTCTTGTCACACGATATGTTAATTCAATGTCCAATACGCTATTTAAAGTATTTAAAATCAATGAACCTATTAAGACACTCATGAAGGAAAAGAAATAGAAATAAGGGTTGATAGAAAATCTTCCAGGAAGTAAAAACACAACTTCAATGAATTTGAAATGACGATATAAATTGTTTTACAAGTTTAAACAAATTTCTTGTTACACGATATGTTAATTCGATGTCCAATACGCTATTTAAAGTATTTAAAATCAATGAACCTATTAAGACACTCATGAAGGAAAAGAAATAGAAATAAGGGTTGATAGAAAATCTTCCAGGAACTGAAAATCACTACTTCAATGAATTTGAAATGACGATTCTGATTGTTTTACAAATTTCAAAGGTTTCCCTGTTACAGGATATGTTAATCGATGTCTAATACACTATTTCAAGTCTTTAAAATCAATGAATCTATTCAGACACTCATGAAGGAAAAGAAATAGAAATAAGAGTTGATAGAAAATCTTCCAGGAAGTGAAAACACAACTTCAATGAATTTGAAATGACGATATAAATTGTTTTACAAGTTTAAACAAATTTCTTGTTACACGATATGTTAATTCAATGTCCAATACGCTATTTAAAGTATTTAAAATCAATGAACCTATTAAGACACTCATGAAGGAAAAGAAATAGAAATAAGGGTTGATAGAAAATCTTCCAGGAACTGAAAATCACTACTTCAATGAATTTGAAATGACGATTCTGATTGTTTTACAAATTTCAAAGGTTTCTCTGTTACAGGATATGTTAATCGATGTCCAATACACTATTTCAAGTCTTTAAAATCAATGAATCTATTAAGACACTCATGAAGGAAAAGAAATAGAAATAAGGGTTGATAGAAAATCTTCCAGGAAGTAAAAACACAACTTCAATGAATTTGAAATGACGATATAAATTGTTTTACAAGTTTAAACAAATTTCTTGTTACACGATATGTTAATTCGATGTCCAATACGCTATTTAAAGTCTTTAAAATCAATGAATCTATTCAGACACTCATGAAGGAAAAGAAATAGAAATAAGGGTTGATAGAAAATCTTCCAGGAAGTGAAAATCACTACTTCAATGAATTTGAAATGACGATATAAATTGTTTTACAAGTTTAAACAAATTTCTTGTTACACGATATGTTAATTCGATGTCCAATACGCTATTTAAAGTCTTTAAAATCAATGAATCTATTCAGACACTCATGAAGGAAAAGAAATAGAAATAAGAGTTGATATAAAATCTTCCAGGAAGTGAAAACACAACTTCAATGAATTTGAAATGACGATATAAATTGTTTTACAAGTTTAAACAAATTTCTTGTTACACGATATGTTAATTCGATGTCCAATACGCTATTTAAAGTCTTTAAAATCAATGAATCTATTCAGACACTCATGAAGGAAAAGAAATAGAAATAAGGGTTGATAGAAAATCTTCCAGGAAGTAAAAACACAACTTCAATGAATTTGAAATGACGATATAAATTGTTTTACAAGTTTAAACAAATTTCTTGTTACACGATATGTTAATTCGATGTCCAATACGCTATTTAAAGTCTTTAAAATCAATGAATCTATTCAGACACTCATGAAGAAAAAGAAATAGAAATAAGGGTTGATAGAAAATCTTCCAGGAAGTGAAAATCACTACTTCAATGAATTTGAAATGACGATTCTGATTGTTTTACAAATTTCAAAGGTTTCCCTGTTGCAGGATATGTTAATCGATGTCCAATACACTATTTCAAGTTTTAAAAATCAATGAATCTATTAAGCCACTCATGAAGGAAAAGAAATAGAAATAAGAGTTGATAGAAAATCTTCCAGGAAGTGAAAACACAACTTCAATGAATTTGAAATGACGATATAAATTGTTTTACAAGTTTAAACAAATTTCTTGTTGCACGATATGTTAATTCAATGTCCAATACGCTATTTAAAGTCTTTAAAATCAATGAATCTATTCAGACACTCATGAAGAAAAAGAAATAGAAATAAGGGTTGATAGAAAATCACTACTTCAATGAATTTGAAATGACGATTCTGATTGTTTTACAAATTTCAAAGGTTTCCCTGTTACAGGATATGTTAATCGATGTCCAATACACTATTTCAAGTCTTTAAAATCAATGAATCTATTAAGACACTCATGAAGGAAAAGAAATAGAAATAAGAGTTGATAGAAAATCTTCCAGGAAGTGAAAACACAACTTCAATGAATTTGAAATGACGATATAAATTGTTTTACGAGTTTAAACAAATTTCTTGTTACACGATATGTTAATTCGATGTCCAATACGCTATTTAAAGTCTTTAAAATCAATGAATCTATTCAGACACTAATGAAGGAAAAGAAATAGAAATAAGGGTTGATAGAAAATCTTCCAGGAAGTGAAAATCACTACTTCAATGAATTTGAAATGACGATTATGATTGTTTTACAAATTTCAAAGGTTTCCCTGTTACAGGATATGTTAATCGATGTCCAATACACTATTTCAAGTTTTAAAAATCAATGAATCTTTTAAGACACTCATGAAGGAAAAGAAATAGAAATAAGAGTTGATAGAAAATCTTCCAGGAAGTGAAAACACAACTTCAATGAATTTGAAATGACGATATAAATTGTTTTACAAGTTTAAACAAATTTCTTGTTACACGATATGTTAATTCGATGTCCAATACGCTATTTAAAGTCTTTAAAATCAATGAATCTATTCAGACACTCATGAAGGAAATGAAATAGAAATAAGGGTTGATAGAAAATCTTCCAGGAACTGAAAATCACTACTTCAATGAATTTGAAATGACGATATAAATTGTTTTACAAGTTTAAACAAATTTCTTGTTACACGATATGTTAATTCGATGTCCAATACGCTATTTAAAGTATTTAAAATCAATGAACCTATTAAGACACTCATGAAGGAAATGAAATAGAAATAAGGGTTGATAGAAAATCTTCCAGGAACTGAAAATCACTACTTCAATGAATTTGAAATGACGATTCTGATTGTTTTACAAATTTCAAAGGTTTCCCTGTTACAGGATATGTTAATCGATGTCTAATACACTATTTCAAGTCTTTAAAATCAATGAATCTATTCAGACACTCATGAAGGAAAAGAAATAGAAATAAGAGTTGATAGAAAATCTTCCAGGAAGTGAAAACACAACTTCAATGAATTTGAAATGACGATATAAATTGTTTTACAAGTTTAAACAAATTTCTTGTTACACGATATGTTAATTCGATGTCCAATACGCTATTTAAAGTCTTTAAAATCAATGAATCTATTCAGACACTCATGAAGGAAAAGAAATAGAAATAAGGGTTGATAGAAAATCTTCCAGGAAGTGAAAATCACTACTTCAATGAATTTGAAATGACGATTCTGATTGTTTTACAAATTTCAAAGGTTTCCCTGTTACAGGATATGTTAATCGATGTCCAATACACTATTTCAAGTTTTAAAAATCAATGAATCTATTAAGCCACTCATGAAGGAAAAGAAATAGAAATAAGAGTTGATAGAAAATCTTCCAGGAAGTGAAAACACAACTTCAATGAATTTGAAATGACGATATAAATTGTTTTACAAGTTTAAACAAATTTCTTGTTACACGATATGTTAATTCAATGTCCAATACGCTATTTAAAGTTTTTAAAATCAATGAATCTATTCAGACACTCATGAAGGAAAAGAAATAGAAATAAGGGTTGATAGAAAATCACTACTTCAATGAATTTGAAATGACGATTCTGATTGTTTTACAAATTTCAAAGGTTTCCCTGTTACAGGATATGTTAATCGATGTCCAATACACTATTTCAAGTTTTAAAAATCAATGAATCTATTAAGACACTCATGAAGGAAAAGAAATAGAAATAAGAGTTGATAGAAAATCTCCCAGGAAGTGAAAACACAACTTCAATGAATTTGAAATGACGATATAAATTGTTTTACAAGTTTAAACAAATTTCTTGTTACACGATATGTTAATTCGATGTCCAATACGCTATTTAAAGTCTTTAAAATCAATGAATCTATTCAGACACTCATGAAGGAAAAGAAATAGAAATAAGGGTTGATAGAAAATCTTCCAGGAAGTAAAAACACAACTTCAATGAATTTGAAATGACGATATAAATTGTTTTACGAGTTTAAACAAATTTCTTGTTACACGATATGTTAATTCGATGTCCAATACGCTATTTAAAGTCTTTAAAATCAATGAATCTATTCAGACACTCATGAAGGAAAAGAAATAGAAATAAGGGTTGATAGAAAATCTTCCAGGAAGTAAAAACACAACTTCAATGAATTTGAAATGACGATATAAATTGTTTTACAAGTTTAAACAAATTTCTTGTTACACGATATGTTAATTCGATGTCCAATACGCTATTTAAAGTCTTTAAAATCAATGAATCTATTCAGACACTCATGAAGGAAAAGAAATAGAAATAAGGGTTGATAGAAAATCTTCCAGGAAGTGAAAATCACTACTTCAATGAATTTGAAATGACGATTCTGATTGTTTTACAAATTTCAAAGGTTTCCCTGTTACAGGATATGTTAATCGATGTCCAATACACTATTTCAAGTTTTAAAAATCAATGAATCTATTAAGCCACTCATGAAGGAAAAGAAATAGAAATAAGAGTTGATAGAAAATCTTCCAGGAAGTGAAAACACAACTTCAATGAATTTGAAATGACGATATAAATTGTTTTACAAGTTTAAACAAATTTCTTGTTACACGATATGTTAATTCGATGTCCAATACGCTATTTAAAGTCTTTAAAATCAATGAATCTATTCAGACACTCATGAAGGAAAAGAAATAGAAATAAGGGTTGGTAGAAAATCTTCCAGGAAGTAAAAACACAACTTCAATGAATTTGAAATGACGATATAAATTGTTTTACAAGTTTAAACAAATTTCTTGTTACACGATATGTTAATTCGATGTCCAATACGCTATTTAAAGTATTTAAAATCAATGAACCTATTAAGACACTCATGAAGGAAAAGAAATAGAAATAAGGGTTGATAGAAAATCTTCCAGGAACTGAAAATCACTACTTCAATGAATTTGAAATGACGATTCTGATTGTTTTACAAATTTCAAAGGTTTCCCTGTTACAGGATATGTTAATCGATGTCTAATACACTATTTCAAGTCTTTAAAATCAATGAATCTATTCAGACACTCATGAAGGAAAAGAAATAGAAATAAGAGTTGATAGAAAATCTTCCAGGAAGTGAAAACACAACTTCAATGAATTTGAAATGACGATATAAATTGTTTTACAAGTTTAAACAAATTTCTTGTTACACGATATGTTAATTCAATGTCCAATACGCTATTTAAAGTATTTAAAATCAATGAACCTATTAAGACACTCATGAAGGAAAAGAAATAGAAATAAGGGTTGATAGAAAATCTTCCAGGAACTGAAAATCACTACTTCAATGAATTTGAAATGACGATTCTGATTGTTTTACAAATTTCAAAGGTTTCCCTGTTACAGGATATGTTAATCGATGTCCAATACACTATTTCAAGTCTTTAAAATCAATGAATCTATTAAGACACTCATGAAGGAAAAGAAATAGAAATAAGGGTTGATAGAAAATCTTCCAGGAAGTAAAAACACAACTTCAATGAATTTGAAATGACGATATAAATTGTTTTACAAGTTTAAACAAATTTCTTGTTACACGATATGTTAATTCGATGTCCAATACGCTATTTAAAGTCTTTAAAATCAATGAATCTATTCAGACACTCATGAAGGAAAAGAAATAGAAATAAGGGTTGATAGAAAATCTTCCAGGAAGTGAAAATCACTACTTCAATGAATTTGAAATGACGATATAAATTGTTTTACAAGTTTAAACAAATTTCTTGTTACACGATATGTTAATTCGATGTCCAATACGCTATTTAAAGTCTTTAAAATCAATGAATCTATTCAGACACTCATGAAGGAAAAGAAATAGAAATAAGAGTTGATAGAAAATCTTCCAGGAAGTGAAAACACAACTTCAATGAATTTGAAATGACGATATAAATTGTTTTACAAGTTTAAACAAATTTCTTGTTACACGATATGTTAATTCGATGTCCAATACGCTATTTAAAGTCTTTAAAATCAATGAATCTATTCAGACACTCATGAAGGAAAAGAAATAGAAATAAGGGTTGATAGAAAATCTTCCAGGAAGTAAAAACACAACTTCAATGAATTTGAAATGACGATATAAATTGTTTTACAAGTTTAAACAAATTTCTTGTTGCACGATATGTTAATTCAATGTCCAATACGCTATTTAAAGTCTTTAAAATCAATGAATCTATTCAGACACTCATGAAGGAAAAGAAATAGAAATAAGGGTTGATAGAAAATCACTACTTCAATGAATTTGAAATGACGATTCTGATTGTTTTACAAATTTCAAAGGTTTCCCTGTTACAGGATATGTTAATCGATGTCCAATACACTATTTCAAGTCTTTAAAATCAATGAATCTATTAAGACACTCATGAAGGAAAAGAAATAGAAATAAGAGTTGATAGAAAATCTTCCAGGAAGTGAAAACACAACTTCAATGAATTTGAAATGACGATATAAATTGTTTTACGAGTTTAAACAAATTTCTTGTTACACGATATGTTAATTCGATGTCCAATACGCTATTTAAAGTCTTTAAAATCAATGAATCTATTCAGACACTAATGAAGGAAAAGAAATAGAAATAAGGGTTGATAGAAAATCTTCCAGGAAGTGAAAATCACTACTTCAATGAATTTGAAATGACGATTATGATTGTTTTACAAATTTCAAAGGTTTCCCTGTTACAGGATATGTTAATCGATGTCCAATACACTATTTCAAGTTTTAAAAATCAATGAATCTATTAAGACACTCATGAAGGAAAAGAAATAGAAATAAGAGTTGATAGAAAATCTTCCAGGAAGTGAAAACACAACTTCAATGAATTTGAAATGACGATATAAATTGTTTTACAAGTTTAAACAAATTTCTTGTTACACGATATGTTAATTCGATGTCCAATACGCTATTTAAAGTCTTTAAAATCAATGAATCTATTCAGACACTCATGAAGGAAATGAAATAGAAATAAGGGTTGATAGAAAATCTTCCAGGAACTGAAAATCACTACTTCAATGAATTTGAAATGACGATATAAATTGTTTTACAAGTTTAAACAAATTTCTTGTTACACGATATGTTAATTCGATGTCCAATACGCTATTTAAAGTATTTAAAATCAATGAACCTATTAAGACACTCATGAAGGAAATGAAATAGAAATAAGGGTTGATAGAAAATCTTCCAGGAACTGAAAATCACTACTTCAATGAATTTGAAATGACGATTCTGATTGTTTTACAAATTTCAAAGGTTTCCCTGTTACAGGATATGTTAATCGATGTCTAATACACTATTTCAAGTCTTTAAAATCAATGAATCTATTCAGACACTCATGAAGGAAAAGAAATAGAAATAAGAGTTGATAGAAAATCTTCCAGGAAGTGAAAACACAACTTCAATGAATTTGAAATGACGATATAAATTGTTTTACAAGTTTAAACAAATTTCTTGTTACACGATATGTTAATTCGATGTCCAATACGCTATTTAAAGTCTTTAAAATCAATGAATCTATTCAGACACTCATGAAGGAAAAGAAATAGAAATAAGGGTTGATAGAAAATCTTCCAGGAAGTGAAAATCACTACTTCAATGAATTTGAAATGACGATTCTGATTGTTTTACAAATTTCAAAGGTTTCCCTGTTACAGGATATGTTAATCGATGTCCAATACACTATTTCAAGTTTTAAAAATCAATGAATCTATTAAGCCACTCATGAAGGAAAAGAAATAGAAATAAGAGTTGATAGAAAATCTTCCAGGAAGTGAAAACACAACTTCAATGAATTTGAAATGACGATATAAATTGTTTTACAAGTTTAAACAAATTTCTTGTTACACGATATGTTAATTCAATGTCCAATACGCTATTTAAAGTCTTTAAAATCAATGAATCTATTCAGACACTCATGAAGGAAAAGAAATAGAAATAAGGGTTGATAGAAAATCTTCCAGGAAGTAAAAACACAACTTCAATGAATTTGAAATGACGATATAAATTGTTTTACGAGTTTAAACAAATTTCTTGTTACACGATATGTTAATTCGATGTCCAATACGCTATTTAAAGTCTTTAAAATCAATGAATCTATTCAGACACTCATGAAGGAAAAGAAATAGAAATAAGGGTTGATAGAAAATCTTCCAGGAAGTAAAAACACAACTTCAATGAATTTGAAATGACGATATAAATTGTTTTACAAGTTTAAACAAATTTCTTGTTACACGATATGTTAATTCGATGTCCAATACGCTATTTAAAGTCTTTAAAATCAATGAATCTATTCAGACACTCATGAAGGAAAAGAAATAGAAATAAGGGTTGATAGAAAATCTTCCAGGAAGTGAAAATCACTACTTCAATGAATTTGAAATGACGATTCTGATTGTTTTACAAATTTCAAAGGTTTCCCTGTTACAGGATATGTTAATCGATGTCCAATACACTATTTCAAGTTTTAAAAATCAATGAATCTATTAAGCCACTCATGAAGGAAAAGAAATAGAAATAAGAGTTGATAGAAAATCTTCCAGGAAGTGAAAACACAACTTCAATGAATTTGAAATGACGATATAAATTGTTTTACAAGTTTAAACAAATTTCTTGTTACACGATATGTTAATTCAATGTCCAATACGCTATTTAAAGTCTTTAAAATCAATGAATCTATTCAGACACTCATGAAGGAAAAGAAATAGAAATAAGGGTTGATAGAAAATCACTACTTCAATGAATTTGAAATGACGATTCTGATTGTTTTACAAATTTCAAAGGTTTCCCTGTTACAGGATATGTTAATCGATGTCCAATACGCTATTTCAAGTCTTTAAAATCAATGAATCTATTAAGACACTCATGAAGGAAAAGAAATAGAAATAAGGGTTGATAGAAAATCTTCCAGGAAGTAAAAACACAACTTCAATGAATTTGAAATGACGATATAAATTGTTTTACAAGTTTAAACAAATTTCTTGTTACACGATATGTTAATTCGATGTCCAATACGCTATTTAAAGTCTTTAAAATCAATGAATCTATTCAGACACTCATGAAGGAAAAGAAATAGAAATAAGGGTTGATAGAAAATCTTCCAGGAAGTGAAAATCACTACTTCAATGAATTTGAAATGACGATATAAATTGTTTTACAAGTTTAAACAAATTTCTTGTTACACGATATGTTAATTCGATGTCCAATACGCTATTTAAAGTCTTTAAAATCAATGAATCTATTCAAACACTCATGAAGGAAAAGAAATAGAAATAAGAGTTGATAGAAAATCTTCCAGGAAGTGAAAACACAACTTCAATGAATTTGAAATGACGATATAAATTGTTTTACAAGTTTAAACAAATTTCTTGTTACACGATATGTTAATTCGATGTCCAATACGCTATTTAAAGTCTTTAAAATCAATGAATCTATTCAGACACTCATGAAGGAAAAGAAATAGAAATAAGGGTTGATAGAAAATCTTCCAGGAAGTAAAAACACAACTTCAATGAATTTGAAATGACGATATAAATTGTTTTACAAGTTTAAACAAATTTCTTGTTACACGATATGTTAATTCGATGTCCAATACGCTATTTAAAGTCTTTAAAATCAATGAATCTATTCAGACACTCATGAAGAAAAAGAAATAGAAATAAGGGTTGATAGAAAATCTTCCAGGAAGTGAAAATCACTACTTCAATGAATTTGAAATGACGATTCTGATTGTTTTACAAATTTCAAAGGTTTCCCTGTTGCAGGATATGTTAATCGATGTCCAATACACTATTTCAAGTTTTAAAAATCAATGAATCTATTAAGCCACTCATGAAGGAAAAGAAATAGAAATAAGAGTTGATAGAAAATCTTCCAGGAAGTGAAAACACAACTTCAATGAATTTGAAATGACGATATAAATTGTTTTACAAGTTTAAACAAATTTCTTGTTGCACGATATGTTAATTCAATGTCCAATACGCTATTTAAAGTCTTTAAAATCAATGAATCTATTCAGACACTCATGAAGGAAAAGAAATAGAAATAAGGGTTGATAGAAAATCACTACTTCAATGAATTTGAAATGACGATTCTGATTGTTTTACAAATTTCAAAGGTTTCCCTGTTACAGGATATGTTAATCGATGTCCAATACACTATTTCAAGTCTTTAAAATCAATGAATCTATTAAGACACTCATGAAGGAAAAGAAATAGAAATAAGAGTTGATAGAAAATCTTCCAGGAAGTGAAAACACAACTTCAATGAATTTGAAATGACGATATAAATTGTTTTACGAGTTTAAACAAATTTCTTGTTACACGATATGTTAATTCGATGTCCAATACGCTATTTAAAGTCTTTAAAATCAATGAATCTATTCAGACACTAATGAAGGAAAAGAAATAGAAATAAGGGTTGATAGAAAATCTTCCAGGAAGTGAAAATCACTACTTCAATGAATTTGAAATGACGATTCTGATTGTTTTACAAATTTCAAAGGTTTCCCTGTTACAGGATATGTTAATCGATGTCCAATACACTATTTCAAGTTTTAAAAATCAATGAATCTATTAAGACACTCATGAAGGAAAAGAAATAGAAATAAGAGTTGATAGAAAATCTTCCAGGAAGTGAAAACACAACTTCAATGAATTTGAAATGACGATATAAATTGTTTTACAAGTTTAAACAAATTTCTTGTTACACGATATGTTAATTCGATGTCCAATACGCTATTTAAAGTCTTTAAAATCAATGAATCTATTCAGACACTCATGAAGGAAAAGAAATAGAAATAAGGGTTGATAGAAAATCTTCCAGGAAGTAAAAACACAACTTCAATGAATTTGAAATGACGATATAAATTGTTTTACAAGTTTAAACAAATTTCTTGTTACACGATATGTTAATTCGATGTCCAATACGCTATTTAAAGTATTTAAAATCAATGAACCTATTAAGACACTCATGAAGGAAATGAAATAGAAATAAGGGTTGATAGAAAATCTTCCAGGAACTGAAAATCACTACTTCAATGAATTTGAAATGACGATTCTGATTGTTTTACAAATTTCAAAGGTTTCCCTGTTACAGGATATGTTAATCGATGTCTAATACACTATTTCAAGTCTTTAAAATCAATGAATCTATTCAGACACTCATGAAGGAAAAGAAATAGAAATAAGAGTTGATAGAAAATCTTCCAGGAAGTGAAAACACAACTTCAATGAATTTGAAATGACGATATAAATTGTTTTACAAGTTTAAACAAATTTCTTGTTACACGATATGTTAATTCGATGTCCAATACGCTATTTAAAGTCTTTAAAATCAATGAATCTATTCAGACACTCATGAAGGAAAAGAAATAGAAATAAGGGTTGATAGAAAATCTTCCAGGAAGTGAAAATCACTACTTCAATGAATTTGAAATGACGATTCTGATTGTTTTACAAATTTCAAAGGTTTCCCTGTTACAGGATATGTTAATCGATGTCCAATACACTATTTCAAGTTTTAAAAATCAATGAATCTATTAAGCCACTCATGAAGGAAAAGAAATAGAAATAAGAGTTGATAGAAAATCTTCCAGGAAGTGAAAACACAACTTCAATGAATTTGAAATGACGATATAAATTGTTTTACAAGTTTAAACAAATTTCTTGTTACACGATATGTTAATTCAATGTCCAATACGCTATTTAAAGTTTTTAAAATCAATGAATCTATTCAGACACTCATGAAGGAAAAGAAATAGAAATAAGGGTTGATAGAAAATCACTACTTCAATGAATTTGAAATGACGATTCTGATTGTTTTACAAATTTCAAAGGTTTCCCTGTTACAGGATATGTTAATCGATGTCCAATACACTATTTCAAGTTTTAAAAATCAATGAATCTATTAAGACACTCATGAAGGAAAAGAAATAGAAATAAGAGTTGATAGAAAATCTCCCAGGAAGTGAAAACACAACTTCAATGAATTTGAAATGACGATATAAATTGTTTTACAAGTTTAAACAAATTTCTTGTTACACGATATGTTAATTCGATGTCCAATACGCTATTTAAAGTCTTTAAAATCAATGAATCTATTCAGACACTCATGAAGGAAAAGAAATAGAAATAAGGGTTGATAGAAAATCTTCCAGGAAGTAAAAACACAACTTCAATGAATTTGAAATGACGATATAAATTGTTTTACGAGTTTAAACAAATTTCTTGTTACACGATATGTTAATTCGATGTCCAATACGCTATTTAAAGTCTTTAAAATCAATGAATCTATTCAGACACTCATGAAGGAAAAGAAATAGAAATAAGGGTTGATAGAAAATCTTCCAGGAAGTAAAAACACAACTTCAATGAATTTGAAATGACGATATAAATTGTTTTACAAGTTTAAACAAATTTCTTGTTACACGATATGTTAATTCGATGTCCAATACGCTATTTAAAGTCTTTAAAATCAATGAATCTATTCAGACACTCATGAAGGAAAAGAAATAGAAATAAGGGTTGATAGAAAATCTTCCAGGAAGTGAAAATCACTACTTCAATGAATTTGAAATGACGATTCTGATTGTTTTACAAATTTCAAAGGTTTCCCTGTTACAGGATATGTTAATCGATGTCCAATACACTATTTCAAGTTTTAAAAATCAATGAATCTATTAAGCCACTCATGAAGGAAAAGAAATAGAAATAAGAGTTGATAGAAAATCTTCCAGGAAGTGAAAACACAACTTCAATGAATTTGAAATGACGATATAAATTGTTTTACAAGTTTAAACAAATTTCTTGTTACACGATATGTTAATTCAATGTCCAATACGCTATTTAAAGTTTTTAAAATCAATGAATCTATTCAGACACTCATGAAGGAAAAGAAATAGAAATAAGGGTTGATAGAAAATCACTACTTCAATGAATTTGAAATGACGATTCTGATTGTTTTACAAATTTCAAAGGTTTCCCTGTTACAGGATATGTT
Source organism: Daphnia pulicaria (assembly GCF_021234035.1). Classification (NCBI taxonomy): domain Eukaryota; kingdom Metazoa; phylum Arthropoda; class Branchiopoda; order Diplostraca; family Daphniidae; genus Daphnia; species Daphnia pulicaria. The sequence continues at coordinate 23,711,676 of NC_060918.1, read as the reverse complement.
AATCGATGTCCAATACACTATTTCAAGTTTTAAAAATCAATGAATCTATTAAGACACTCATGAAGGAAAAGAAATAGAAATAAGAGTTGATAGAAAATCTCCCAGGAAGTGAAAACACAACTTCAATGAATTTGAAATGACGATATAAATTGTTTTACAAGTTTAAACAAATTTCTTGTTACACGATATGTTAATTCGATGTCCAATACGCTATTTAAAGTCTTTAAAATCAATGAATCTATTCAGACACTCATGAAGGAAAAGAAATAGAAATAAGGGTTGATAGAAAATCTTCCAGGAAGTAAAAACACAACTTCAATGAATTTGAAATGACGATATAAATTGTTTTACGAGTTTAAACAAATTTCTTGTTACACGATATGTTAATTCGATGTCCAATACGCTATTTAAAGTCTTTAAAATCAATGAATCTATTCAGACACTCATGAAGGAAAAGAAATAGAAATAAGGGTTGATAGAAAATCTTCCAGGAAGTAAAAACACAACTTCAATGAATTTGAAATGACGATATAAATTGTTTTACAAGTTTAAACAAATTTCTTGTTACACGATATGTTAATTCGATGTCCAATACGCTATTTAAAGCATTTAAAATCAATGAACCTATTAAGACACTCATGAAGGAAATGAAATAGAAATAAGGGTTGATAGAAAATCTTCCAGGAACTGAAAATCACTACTTCAATGAATTTGAAATGACGATTCTGATTGTTTTACAAATTTCAAAGGTTTCCCTGTTACAGGATATGTTAATCGATGTCTAATACACTATTTCAAGTCTTTAAAATCAATGAATCTATTCAGACACTCATGAAGGAAAAGAAATAGAAATAAGAGTTGATAGAAAATCTTCCAGGAAGTGAAAACACAACTTCAATGAATTTGAAATGACGATATAAATTGTTTTACAAGTTTAAACAAATTTCTTGTTACACGATATGTTAATTCGATGTCCAATACGCTATTTAAAGTCTTTAAAATCAATGAATCTATTCAGACACTCATGAAGGAAAAGAAATAGAAATAAGGGTTGATAGAAAATCTTCCAGGAAGTGAAAATCACTACTTCAATGAATTTGAAATGACGATTCTGATTGTTTTACAAATTTCAAAGGTTTCCCTGTTACAGGATATGTTAATCGATGTCCAATACACTATTTCAAGTTTTAAAAATCAATGAATCTATTAAGCCACTCATGAAGGAAAAGAAATAGAAATAAGAGTTGATAGAAAATCTTCCAGGAAGTGAAAACACAACTTCAATGAATTTGAAATGACGATATAAATTGTTTTACAAGTTTAAACAAATTTCTTGTTACACGATATGTTAATTCAATGTCCAATACGCTATTTAAAGTTTTTAAAATCAATGAATCTATTCAGACACTCATGAAGGAAAAGAAATAGAAATAAGGGTTGATAGAAAATCACTACTTCAATGAATTTGAAATGACGATTCTGATTGTTTTACAAATTTCAAAGGTTTCCCTGTTACAGGATATGTTAATCGATGTCCAATACACTATTTCAAGTTTTAAAAATCAATGAATCTATTAAGACACTCATGAAGGAAAAGAAATAGAAATAAGAGTTGATAGAAAATCTCCCAGGAAGTGAAAACACAACTTCAATGAATTTGAAATGACGATATAAATTGTTTTACAAGTTTAAACAAATTTCTTGTTACACGATATGTTAATTCGATGTCCAATACGCTATTTAAAGTCTTTAAAATCAATGAATCTATTCAGACACTCATGAAGGAAAAGAAATAGAAATAAGGGTTGATAGAAAATTTTCCAGGAAGTAAAAACACAACTTCAATGAATTTGAAATGACGATATAAATTGTTTTACGAGTTTAAACAAATTTCTTGTTACACGATATGTTAATTCGATGTCCAATACGCTATTTAAAGTCTTTAAAATCAATGAATCTATTCAGACACTCATGAAGGAAAAGAAATAGAAATAAGGGTTGATAGAAAATCTTCCAGGAAGTAAAAACACAACTTCAATGAATTTGAAATGACGATATAAATTGTTTTACAAGTTTAAACAAATTTCTTGTTACACGATATGTTAATTCGATGTCCAATACGCTATTTAAAGTCTTTAAAATCAATGAATCTATTCAGACACTCATGAAGGAAAAGAAATAGAAATAAGGGTTGATAGAAAATCTTCCAGGAAGTGAAAATCACTACTTCAATGAATTTGAAATGACGATTCTGATTGTTTTACAAATTTCAAAGGTTTCCCTGTTACAGGATATGTTAATCGATGTCCAATACACTATTTCAAGTTTTAAAAATCAATGAATCTATTAAGCCACTCATGAAGGAAAAGAAATAGAAATAAGAGTTGATAGAAAATCTTCCAGGAAGTGAAAACACAACTTCAATGAATTTGAAATGACGATATAAATTGTTTTACAAGTTTAAACAAATTTCTTGTTACACGATATGTTAATTCAATGTCCAATACGCTATTTAAAGTTTTTAAAATCAATGAATCTATTCAGACACTCATGAAGGAAAAGAAATAGAAATAAGGGTTGATAGAAAATCACTACTTCAATGAATTTGAAATGACGATTCTGATTGTTTTACAAATTTCAAAGGTTTCCCTGTTACAGGATATGTTAATCGATGTCCAATACACTATTTCAAGTTTTAAAAATCAATGATTCTATTAAGACACTCATGAAGGAAAAGAAATAGAAATAAGAGTTGATAGAAAATCTTCCAGGAAGTGAAAACACAACTTCAATGAATTTGAAATGACGATATAAATTGTTTTACAAGTTTAAACAAATTTCTTGTTACACGATATGTTAATTCGATGTCCAATACGCTATTTAAAGTCTTTAAAATCAATGAATCTATTCAGACACTCATGAAGGAAAAGAAATAGAAATAAGAGTTGATAGAAAATCTTCCAGGAAGTAAAAACACAACTTCAATGAATTTGAAATGACGATATAAATTGTTTTACAAGTTTAAACAAATTTCTTGTTACACGATATGTTAATTCGATGTCCAATACGCTATTTAAAGTCTTTAAAATCAATGAATCTATTCAGACACTCATGAAGGAAAAGAAATAGAAATAAGGGTTGATAGAAAATCTTCCAGGAAGTAAAAACACAACTTCAATGAATTTGAAATGACGATATAAATTGTTTTACAAGTTTAAACAAATTTCTTGTTACACGATATGTTAATTCGATGTCCAATACGCTATTTAAAGTCTTTAAAATCAATGAATCTATTCAGACACTCATGAAGGAAAAGAAATAGAAATAAGGGTTGATAGAAAATCTTCCAGGAAGTAAAAACACAACTTCAATGAATTTGAAATGACGATATAAATTGTTTTACGAGTTTAAACAAATTTCTTGTTACACGATATGTTAATTCGATGTCCAATACGCTATTTAAAGTCTTTAAAATCAATGAATCTATTCAGACACTCATGAAGGAAAAGAAATAGAAATAAGAGTTGATAGAAAATCTTCCAGGAAGTAAAAACACAACTTCAATGAATTTGAAATGACGATATAAATTGTTTTACAAGTTTAAACAAATTTCTTGTTACACGATATGTTAATTCGATGTCCAATACGCTATTTAAAGTCTTTAAAATCAATGAATCTATTCAGACACTCATGAAGGAAAAGAAATAGAAATAAGGGTTGATAGAAAATCACTACTTCAATGAATTTGAAATGACGATTCTGATTGTTTTACAAATTTCAAAGGTTTCCCTGTTACAGGATATGTTAATCGATGTCCAATACACTATTTCAAGTTTTAAAAATCAATGATTCTATTAAGACACTCATGAAGGAAAAGAAATAGAAATAAGAGTTGATAGAAAATCTTCCAGGAAGTGAAAACACAACTTCAATGAATTTGAAATGACGATATAAATTGTTTTACAAGTTTAAACAAATTTCTTGTTACACGATATGTTAATTCGATGTCCAATACGCTATTTAAAGTCTTTAAAATCAATGAATCTATTCAGACACTCATGAAGGAAAAGAAATAGAAATAAGAGTTGATAGAAAATCTTCCAGGAAGTAAAAACACAACTTCAATGAATTTGAAATGACGATATAAATTGTTTTACAAGTTTAAACAAATTTCTTGTTACACGATATGTTAATTCGATGTCCAATACGCTATTTAAAGTCTTTAAAATCAATGAATCTATTCAGACACTCATGAAGGAAAAGAAATAGAAATAAGGGTTGATAGAAAATCTTCCAGGAAGTAAAAACACAACTTCAATGAATTTGAAATGACGATATAAATTGTTTTACAAGTTTAAACAAATTTCTTGTTACACGATATGTTAATTCGATGTCCAATACGCTATTTAAAGTCTTTAAAATCAATGAATCTATTCAGACACTCATGAAGGAAAAGAAATAGAAATAAGGGTTGATAGAAAATCTTCCAGGAAGTAAAAACACAACTTCAATGAATTTGAAATGACGATATAAATTGTTTTACAAGTTTAAACAAATTTCTTGTTACACGATATGTTAATTCGATGTCCAATACGCTATTTAAAGTCTTTAAAATCAATGAATCTATTCAGACACTCATGAAGGAAAAGAAATAGAAATAAGGGTTGATAGAAAATCTTCCAGGAAGTAAAAACACAACTTCAATGAATTTGAAATGACGATATAAATTGTTTTACGAGTTTAAACAAATTTCTTGTTACACGATATGTTAATTCGATGTCCAATACGCTATTTAAAGTCTTTAAAATCAATGAATCTATTCAGACACTCATGAAGGAAAAGAAATAGAAATAAGGGTTGATAGAAAATCTTCCAGGAAGTGAAAATCACTACTTCAATGAATTTGAAATGACGATTCTGATTGTTTTACAAATTTCAAAGGTTTCCCTGTTACAGGATATGTTAATCGATGTCCAATACACTATTTCAAGTTTTAAAAATCAATGAATCTATTAAGACACTCATGAAGGAAAAGAAATAGAAATAAGAGTTGATAGAAAATCTTCCAGGAAGTGAAAACACAACTTCAATGAATTTGAAATGACGATATAAATTGTTTTACAAGTTTAAACAAATTTCTTGTTACACGATATGTTAATTCGATGTCCAATACGCTATTTAAAGTCTTTAAAATCAATGAATCTATTCAGACACTCATGAAGGAAAAGAAATAGAAATAAGGGTTGATAGAAAATCTTCCAGGAAGTAAAAACACAACTTCAATGAATTTGAAATGACGATATAAATTGTTTTACAAGTTTAAACAAATTTCTTGTTACACGATATGTTAATTCGATGTCCAATACGCTATTTAAAGTATTTAAAATCAATGAATCTATTCAGACACTCATGAAGGAAAAGAAATAGAAATAAGGGTTGATAGAAAATCTTCCAGGAAGTGAAAACACAACTTCAATGAATTTGAAATGTCGATATAAATTGTTTTACAAGTTTAAACAAATTACTTGTTACACGATATGTTAATTCGATGTCCAATACGCTATTTAAAGTCTTTAAAATCAATGAATCTATTCAGACACTCATGAAGGAAAAGAAATAGAAATAAGGGTTGATAGAAAATCTTCCAGGAAGTAAAAACACAACTTCAATGAATTTGAAATGACGATATAAATTGTTTTACAAGTTTAAACAAATTTCTTGTTACACGATATGTTAATTCGATGTCCAATACGCTATTTAAAGTCTTTAAAATCAATGAATCTATTCAGACACTCATGAAGGAAAAGATATAGAAATAAGGGTTGATAGAAAATCTTCCAGGAAGTGAAAATCACTACTTCAATGAATTTGAAATGACGATTCTGATTGTTTTACAAATTTCAAAGGTTTCCCTGTTACAGGATATGTTAATCGATGTCCAATACACTATTTCAAGTTTTAAAAATCAATGAATCTATTAAGCCACTCATGAAGGAAAAGAAATAGAAATAAGAGTTGATAGAAAATCTTCCAGGAAGTGAAAACACAACTTCAATGAATTTGAAATGACGATATAAATTGTTTTACAAGTTTAAACAAATTTCTTGTTACACGATATGTTAATTCAATGTCCAATACGCTATTTAAAGTCTTTAAAATCAATGAATCTATTCAGACACTCATGAAGGAAAAGAAATAGAAATAAGGGTTGATAGAAAATCTTCCAGGAAGTAAAAACACAACTTCAATGAATTTGAAATGACGATATAAATTGTTTTACGAGTTTAAACAAATTTCTTGTTACACGATATGTTAATTCGATGTCCAATACGCTATTTAAAGTCTTTAAAATCAATGAATCTATTCAGACACTCATGAAGGAAAAGAAATAGAAATAAGGGTTGATAGAAAATCTTCCAGGAAGTGAAAATCACTACTTCAATGAATTTGAAATGACGATTCTGATTGTTTTACAAATTTCAAAGGTTTCCCTGTTACAGGATATGTTAATCGATGTCCAATACACTATTTCAAGTTTTAAAAATCAATGAATCTATTAAGACACTCATGAAGGAAAAGAAATAGAAATAAGAGTTGATAGAAAATCTTCCAGGAAGTGAAAACACAACTTCAATGAATTTGAAATGACGATATAAATTGTTTTACAAGTTTAAACAAATTTCTTGTTACACGATATGTTAATTCGATGCCCAATACGCTATTTAAAGTCTTTAAAATCAATGAATCTATTCAGACACTCATGAAGGAAAAGAAATAGAAATAAGGGTTGATAGAAAATCTTCCAGGAAGTAAAAACACAACTTCAATGAATTTGAAATGACGATATAAATTGTTTTACAAGTTTAAACAAATTTCTTGTTACACGATATGTTAATTCGATGTCCAATACGCTATTTAAAGTATTTAAAATCAATGAATCTATTCAGACACTCATGAAGGAAAAGAAATAGAAATAAGGGTTGATAGAAAATCTTCCAGGAAGTGAAAACACAACTTCAATGAATTTGAAATGTCGATATAAATTGTTTTACAAGTTTAAACAAATTACTTGTTACACGATATGTTAATTCGATGTCCAATACGCTATTTAAAGTATTTAAAATCAATGAATCTATTCAGACACTCATGAAGGAAAAGAAATAGAAATAAGGGTTGATAGAAAATCTTCCAGGAAGTAAAAACACAACTTCAATGAATTTGAAATGACGATATAAATTGTTTTACGAGTTTAAACAAATTTCTTGTTACACGATATGTTAATTCGATGTCCAATACGCTAATTAAAGTCTTTAAAATCAATGAATCTATTCAGACACTCATGAAGGAAAAGAAATAGAAATTAGGGTTGATAGAAAATCTTCCAGGAAGTAAAAACACAACTTCAATGAATTTGAAATGACGATATAAATTGTTTTACAAGTTTAAACAAATTTCTTGTTACACGATATGTTAATTCGATGTCCAATACGCTATTTAAAGTCTTTAAAATCAATGAATCTATTCAGACACTCATGAAGGAAAAGAAATAGAAATAAGGGTTGATAGAAAATCTTCCAGGAAGTGAAAATCACTACTTCAATGAATTTGAAATGACGATTCTGATTGTTTTACAAATTTCAAAGGTTTCCCTGTTACAGGATATGTTAATCGATGTCCAATACACTATTTCAAGTTTTAAAAATCAATGAATCTATTAAGACACTCATGAAGGAAAAGAAATAGAAATAAGAGTTGATAGAAAATCTTCCAGGAAGTGAAAACACAACTTCAATGAATTTGAAATGACGATATAAATTGTTTTACAAGTTTAAACAAATTTCTTGTTACACGATATGTTAATTCGATGCCCAATACGCTATTTAAAGTCTTTAAAATCAATGAATCTATTCAGACACTCATGAAGGAAAAGAAATAGAAATAAGGGTTGATAGAAAATCTTCCAGGAAGTAAAAACACAACTTCAATGAATTTGAAATGACGATATAAATTGTTTTACAAGTTTAAACAAATTTCTTGTTACACGATATGTTAATTCGATGTCCAATACGCTATTTAAAGTATTTAAAATCAATGAATCTATTCAGACACTCATGAAGGAAAAGAAATAGAAATAAGGGTTGATAGAAAATCTTCCAGGAAGTGAAAACACAACTTCAATGAATTTGAAATGTCGATATAAATTGTTTTACAAGTTTAAACAAATTACTTGTTACACGATATGTTAATTCGATGTCCAATACGCTATTTAAAGTCTTTAAAATCAATGAATCTATTCAGACACTCATGAAGGAAAAGAAATAGAAATAAGGGTTGATAGAAAATCTTCCAGGAAGTAAAAACACAACTTCAATGAATTTGAAATGACGATATAAATTGTTTTACGAGTTTAAACAAATTTCTTGTTACACGATATGTTAATTCGATGTCCAATACGCTAATTAAAGTCTTTAAAATCAATGAATCTATTCAGACACTCATGAAGGAAAAGAAATAGAAATAAGGGTTGATAGAAAATCTTCCAGGAAGTAAAAACACAACTTCAATGAATTTGAAATGACGATATAAATTGTTTTACAAGTTTAAACAAATTTCTTGTTACACGATATGTTAATTCGATGTCCAATACGCTATTTAAAGTCTTTAAAATCAATGAATCTATTCAGACACTCATGAAGGAAAAGATATAGAAATAAGGGTTGATAGAAAATCTTCCAGGAAGTGAAAATCACTACTTCAATGAATTTGAAATGACGATTCTGATTGTTTTACAAATTTCAAAGGTTTCCCTGTTACAGGATATGTTAATCGATGTCCAATACACTATTTCAAGTTTTAAAAATCAATGAATCTATTAAGCCACTCATGAAGGAAAAGAAATAGAAATAAGAGTTGATAGAAAATCTTCCAGGAAGTGAAAACACAACTTCAATGAATTTGAAATGACGATATAAATTGTTTTACAAGTTTAAACAAATTTCTTGTTACACGATATGTTAATTCAATGTCCAATACGCTATTTAAAGTCTTTAAAATCAATGAATCTATTCAGACACTCATGAAGGAAAAGAAATAGAAATAAGGGTTGATAGAAAATCACTACTTCAATGAATTTGAAATGACGATTCTGATTGTTTTACAAATTTCAAAGGTTTCCCTGTTACAGGATATGTTAATCGATGTCCAATACACTATTTCAAGTTTTAAAAATCAATGAATCTATTAAGACACTCATGAAGGAAAAGAAATAGAAATAAGAGTTGATAGAAAATCTTCCAGGAAGTGAAAACACAACTTCAATGAATTTGAAATGACGATATAAATTGTTTTACAAGTTTAAACAAATTTCTTGTTGCACGATATGTTAATTCAATGTCCAATACGCTATTTAAAGTATTTAAAATCAATGAACCTATTAAGACACTCATGAAGGAAATGAAATAGAAATAAGGGTTGATAGAAAATCTTCCAGGAACTGAAAATCACTACTTCAATGAATTTGAAATGACGATTCTGATTGTTTTACAAATTTCAAAGGTTTCCCTGTTACAGGATATGTTAATCGATGTCCAATACACTATTTCAAGTCTTTAAAATCAATGAATCTATTAAGACACTCATGAAGGAAAAGAAATAGAAATAAGAGTTGATAGAAAATCTTCCAGGAAGTGAAAACACAACTTCAATGAATTTGAAATGACGATATAAATTGTTTTACAAGTTTAAACAAATTTCTTGTTACACGATATGTTAATTCGATGTCCAATACGCTATTTAAAGTATTTAAAATCAATGAACCTATTAAGACACTCATGAAGGAAATGAAATAGAAATAAGGGTTGATAGAAAATCTTCCAGGAACTGAAAATCACTACTTCAATGAATTTGAAATGACGATTCTGATTGTTTTACAAATTTCAAAGGTTTCCCTGTTACAGGATATGTTAATCGATGTCCAATACACTATTTCAAGTCTTTAAAATCAATGAATCTATTAAGACACTCATGAAGGAAAAGAAATAGAAATAAGAGTTGATAGAAAATCTTCCAGGAAGTGAAAACACAACTTCAATGAATTTGAAATGACGATATAAATTGTTTTACAAGTTTAAACAAATTTCTTGTTACACGATATGTTAATTCGATGTCCAATACGCTATTTAAAGTATTTAAAATCAATGAACCTATTAAGACACTCATGAAGGAAATGAAATAGAAATAAGGGTTGATAGAAAATCTTCCAGGAACTGAAAATCACTACTTCAATGAATTTGAAATGACGATTCTGATTGTTTTACAAATTTCAAAGGTTTCCCTGTTACAGGATATGTTAATCGATGTCCAATACACTATTTCAAGTCTTTAAAATCAATGAATCTATTAAGACACTCATGAAGGAAAAGAAATAGAAATAAGAGTTGATAGAAAATCTTCCAGGAAGTGAAAACACAACTTCAATGAATTTGAAATGACGATATAAATTGTTTTACAAGTTTAAACAAATTTCTTGTTACACGATATGTTAATTCGATGTCCAATACGCTATTTAAAGTATTTAAAATCAATGAACCTATTAAGACACTCATGAAGGAAATGAAATAGAAATAAGGGTTGATAGAAAATCTTCCAGGAACTGAAAATCACTACTTCAATGAATTTGAAATGACGATTCTGATTGTTTTACAAATTTCAAAGGTTTCCCTGTTACAGGATATGTTAATCGATGTCCAATACACTATTTAAAGTCTTTAAAATCAATGAATCTATTAAGACACTCATGAAGGAAAAGAAATAGAAATAAGAGTTGATAGAAAATCTTCCAGGAAGTGAAAACACAACTTCAATGAATTTGAAATGACGATATAAATTGTTTTACAAGTTTAAACAAATTTCTTGTTACACGATATGTTAATTCGATGTCCAATACGCTATTTAAAGTATTTAAAATCAATGAACCTATTAAGACACTCATGAAGGAAATGAAATAGAAATAAGGGTTGATAGAAAATCTTCCAGGAACTGAAAATCACTACTTCAATGAATTTGAAATGACGATTCTGATTGTTTTACAAATTTCAAAGGTTTCCCTGTTACAGGATATGTTAATCGATGTCCAATACACTATTTCAAGTCTTTAAAATCAATGAATCTATTAAGACACTCATGAAGGAAAAGAAATAGAAATAAGAGTTGATAGAAAATCTTCCAGGAAGTGAAAACACAACTTCAATGAATTTGAAATGACGATATAAATTGTTTTACAAGTTTAAACAAATTTCTTGTTACACGATATGTTAATTCGATGTCCAATACGCTATTTAAAGTATTTAAAATCAATGAACCTATTAAGACACTCATGAAGGAAATGAAATAGAAATAAGGGTTGATAGAAAATCTTCCAGGAACTGAAAATCACTACTTCAATGAATTTGAAATGACGATTCTGATTGTTTTACAAATTTCAAAGGTTTCCCTGTTACAGGATATGTTAATCGATGTCCAATACACTATTTCAAGTCTTTAAAATCAATGAATCTATTAAGACACTCATGAAGGAAAAGAAATAGAAATAAGAGTTGATAGAAAATCTTCCAGGAAGTGAAAACACAACTTCAATGAATTTGAAATGACGATATAAATTGTTTTACAAGTTTAAACAAATTTCTTGTTACACGATATGTTAATTCGATGTCCAATACGCTATTTAAAGTCTTTAAAATCAATGAATCTATTCAGACACTCATGAAGGAAAAGAAATAGAAATAAGGGTTGATAGAAAATCTTCCAGGAAGTGAAAATCACTACTTCAATGAATTTGAAATGACGATTCTGATTGTTTTACAAATTTCAAAGGTTTCCCTGTTACAGGATATGTTAATCGATGTCCAATACACTATTTCAAGTTTTAAAAATCAATGAATCTATTAAGACACTCATGAAGGAAAAGAAATAGAAATAAGAGTTGATAGAAAATCTTCCAGGAAGTGAAAACACAACTTCAATGAATTTGAAATGACGATATAAATTGTTTTACAAGTTTAAACAAATTTCTTGTTACACGATATGTTAATTCGATGTCCAATACGCTATTTAAAGTATTTAAAATCAATGAACCTATTAAGACACTCATGAAGGAAATGAAATAGAAATAAGGGTTGATAGAAAATCTTCCAGGAACTGAAAATCACTACTTCAATGAATTTGAAATGACGATTCTGATTGTTTTACAAATTTCAAAGGTTTCCCTGTTACAGGATATGTTAATCGATGTCCAATACACTATTTCAAGTCTTTAAAATCAATGAATCTATTAAGACACTCATGAAGGAAAAGAAATAGAAATAAGAGTTGATAGAAAATCTTCCAGGAAGTGAAAACACAACTTCAATGAATTTGAAATGACGATATAAATTGTTTTACAAGTTTAAACAAATTTCTTGTTACACGATATGTTAATTCGATGTCCAATACGCTATTTAAAGTATTTAAAATCAATGAATCTATTCAGACACTCATGAAGGAAAAGAAATAGAAATAAGGGTTGATAGAAAATCTTCCAGGAAGTAAAAACACAACTTCAATGAATTTGAAATGACGATATAAATTGTTTTACAAGTTTAAACAAATTTCTTGTTACACGATATGTTAATTCGATGTCCAATACGCTATTTAAAGTCTTTAAAATCAATGAATCTATTCAGACACTCATGAAGGAAAAGAAATAGAAATAAGGGTTGATAGAAAATCTTCCAGGAAGTGAAAACACAACTTCAATGAATTTGAAATGTCGATATAAATTGTTTTACAAGTTTAAACAAATTTCTTGTTACACGATATGTTAATTCGATGTCCAATACGCTATTTAAAGTCTTTAAAATCAATGAATCTATTCAGACACTCATGAAGAAAAAGAAATAGAAATAAGGGTTGATAGAAAATCTTCCAGGAAGTAAAAACACAACTTCAATGAATTTGAAATGACGATATAAATTGTTTTACGAGTTTAAACAAATTTCTTGTTACACGATATGTTAATTCGATGTCCAATACGCTATTTAAAGTCTTTAAAATCAATGAATCTATTCAGACACTCATGAAGGAAAAGAAATAGAAATAAGGGTTGATAGAAAATCTTCCAGGAAGTAAAAACACAACTTCAATGAATTTGAAATGACGATATAAATTGTTTTACAAGTTTAAACAAATTTCTTGTTACACGATATGTTAATTCGATGTCCAATACGCTATTTAAAGTCTTTAAAATCAATGAATCTATTCAGACACTCATGAAGGAAAAGAAATAGAAATAAGGGTTGATAGAAAATCTTCCAGGAAGTGAAAATCACTACTTCAATGAATTTGAAATGACGATTCTGATTGTTTTACAAATTTCAAAGGTTTCCCTGTTACAGGATATGTTAATCGATGTCCAATACACTATTTCAAGTTTTAAAAATCAATGAATCTATTAAGACACTCATGAAGGAAAAGAAATAGAAATAAGAGTTGATAGAAAATCTTCCAGGAAGTGAAAACACAACTTCAATGAATTTGAAATGACGATATAAATTGTTTTACAAGTTTAAACAAATTTCTTGTTACACGATATGTTAATTCGATGTCCAATACGCTATTTAAAGTCTTTAAAATCAATGAATCTATTCAGACACTCATGAAGGAAAAGAAATAGAAATAAGGGTTGATAGAAAATCTTCCAGGAAGTAAAAACACAACTTCAATGAATTTGAAATGACGATATAAATTGTTTTACAAGTTTAAACAAATTTCTTGTTACACGATATGTTAATTCGATGTCCAATACGCTATTTAAAGTATTTAAAATCAATGAACCTATTAAGACACTCATGAAGGAAATGAAATAGAAATAAGGGTTGATAGAAAATCTTCCAGGAACTGAAAATCACTACTTCAATGAATTTGAAATGACGATTCTGATTGTTTTACAAATTTCAAAGGTTTCCCTGTTACAGGATATGTTAATCGATGTCCAATACACTATTTCAAGTCTTTAAAATCAATGAATCTATTAAGACACTCATGAAGGAAAAGAAATAGAAATAAGAGTTGATAGAAAATCTTCCAGGAAGTGAAAACACAACTTCAATGAATTTGAAATGACGATATAAATTGTTTTACAAGTTTAAACAAATTTCTTGTTACACGATATGTTAATTCGATGTCCAATACGCTATTTAAAGTCTTTAAAATCAATGAATCTATTCAGACACTCATGAAGGAAAAGAAATAGAAATAAGGGTTGATAGAAAATCTTCCAGGAAGTGAAAACACAACTTCAATGAATTTGAAATGACGATATAAATTGTTTTACAAGTTTAAACAAATTTCTTGTTACACGATATGTTAATTCGATGTCCAATACGCTATTTAAAGTTTTTAAAATCTATGAATCTATTCAGACGCTCACGAAGGAAAAGAAATAGAAATAAGGGTTGATAGAAAATCTTCCAGGAAGTGAAAACACAACTTCAATGAATTTGAAATGACGATATAAATTGTTTTACAAGTTTAAACAAATTTCTTGTTACAAGATATGTTAATTCGATGTCCAATACGCTATTTAAAGTCTTTAAAATCAATGGATCTATTCAGACACTCATGAAGGAAAAGAAATAGAAATGGTTGATAGAAAATCTTCCAGGAAGTGAAAACACAACTTCAATGAATTTGAAATGACGATATAAATTGTTTTACAAGTTTAAACAAATTTCTTGTTACACGATAAGTTAATTCGATGTCCAATACGCTATTTAAAGTCTTTAAAGTCAATGAATCTATTAAGACACTCATGAAGGAAAAGAAATTGAAATAAGGGTTGATAGAAAATCTTCCAGGAACTGAAAATCACTACTTCAATGAATTTGAAATGACGATTCTGATTGTTTTACAAATTTCAAGGGTTTCCCTGTTACAGGATATGTTAATCGATGTCCAATACACTATTTAAAGTTTTTAAAATCTATGAATCTATTCAGACGCTCACGAAGGAAAAGAAATAGAAATAAGTGTTGATAGAAAATCTTCCAGGAAGTGAAAACACAACTTCAATGAATTTGAAATGACGATATAAATTGTTTTACAAGTTTAAACAAATTTCTTGTTACACGATATGTTAATTCGATGTCCAATACGCTATTTAAAGTTTTTAAAATCTATGAATCTATTCAGACGCTCACGAAGGAAAAGAAATAGAAATAAGGGTTGATAGAAAATCTTCTAGGAAGTGAAAACACAACTTCAATGAATTTGAAATGACGATATAAATTATTTACAAGTTTAAACAAATTTCTTGTTACACGATATGATAATTCGATGTCCAATACGCTATTTAAAGTCTTTAAAATCAATGAATCTATTCAGACACTCATGAAGGAAAAGAAATAGAAATAAGGGTTGATAGAAAATCTTCCAGGAAGTGAAAACACAACTTCAATGAATTTGAAATGACGATATAAATTGTTTTACAAGTTTAAACAAATTTCTTGTTACACGATATGTTAATTCGATGTCCAATACGCTATTTAAAGTTTTTAAAATCTATGAATCTATTCAGACGCTCACGAAGGAAAAGAAATAGAAATAAGGGTTGATAGAAAATCTTCCAGGAAGTGAAAACACAACTTCAATGAATTTGAAATGACGATATAAATTGTTTTACAAGTTTAAACAAATTTCTTGTTACACGATATGTTAATTCGATGTCCAATACGCTATTTAAAGTCTTTAAAATCAATGAATCTATTCAGACACTCATGAAGGAAAAGAAATAGAAATAAGGGTTGATAGAAAATCTTCCAGGAAGTAAAAACACAACTTCAATGAATTTGAAATGACGATATAAATTGTTTTACAAGTTTAAACAAATTTCTTGTTACACGATATGTTAATTCGATGTCCAATACGCTATTTAAAGTATTTAAAATCAATGAACCTATTAAGACACTCATGAAGGAAATGAAATAGAAATAAGGGTTGATAGAAAATCTTCCAGGAACTGAAAATCACTACTTCAATGAATTTGAAATGACGATTCTGATTGTTTTACAAATTTCAAAGGTTTCCCTGTTACAGGATATGTTAATCGATGTCCAATACACTATTTCAAGTCTTTAAAATCAATGAATCTATTAAGACACTCATGAAGGAAAAGAAATAGAAATAAGAGTTGATAGAAAATCTTCCAGGAAGTGAAAACACAACTTCAATGAATTTGAAATGACGATATAAATTGTTTTACAAGTTTAAACAAATTTCTTGTTACACGATATGTTAATTCGATGTCCAATACGCTATTTAAAGTCTTTAAAATCAATGAATCTATTCAGACACTCATGAAGGAAAAGAAATAGAAATAAGGGTTGATAGAAAATCTTCCAGGACGTAAAAACACAACTTCAATGAATTTGAAATGACGATATAAATTGTTTTACAAGTTTAAACAAATTTCTTGTTACAAGATATGTTAATTCGATGTCCAATACGCTATTTAAAGTCTTTAAAATCAATGGATCTATTCAGACACTCATGAAGGAAAAGAAATAGAAATGGTTGATAGAAAATCTTCCAGGAAGTGAAAACACAACTTCAATGAATTTGAAATGACGATATAAATTGTTTTACAAGTTTAAACAAATTTCTTGTTACACGATATGTTAATTCGATGTCCAATACGCTATTTAAAGTCTTTAAAATCAATGAATCTATTCAGACACTCATGAAGGAAAAGAAATAGAAATAAGGGTTGATAGAAAATCTTCCAGGAAGTAAAAACACAACTTCAATGAATTTGAAATGACGATATAAATTGTTTTACAAGTTTAAACAAATTTCTTGTTACACGATATGTTAATTCGATGTCCAATACGCTATTTAAAGTATTTAAAATCAATGAACCTATTAAGACACTCATGAAGGAAATGAAATAGAAATAAGGGTTGATAGAAAATCTTCCAGGAACTGAAAATCACTACTTCAATGAATTTGAAATGACGATTCTGATTGTTTTACAAATTTCAAAGGTTTCCCTGTTACAGGATATGTTAATCGATGTCCAATACACTATTTCAAGTCTTTAAAATCAATGAATCTATTAAGACACTCATGAAGGAAAAGAAATAGAAATAAGAGTTGATAGAAAATCTTCCAGGAAGTGAAAACACAACTTCAATGAATTTGAAATGACGATATAAATTGTTTTACAAGTTTAAACAAATTTCTTGTTACACGATATGTTAATTCGATGTCCAATACGCTATTTAAAGTCTTTAAAATCAATGAATCTATTCAGACACTCATGAAGGAAAAGAAATAGAAATAAGGGTTGATAGAAAATCTTCCAGGACGTAAAAACACAACTTCAATGAATTTGAAATGACGATATAAATTGTTTTACAAGTTTAAACAAATTTCTTGTTACAAGATATGTTAATTCGATGTCCAATACGCTATTTAAAGTCTTTAAAATCAATGGATCTATTCAGACACTCATGAAGGAAAAGAAATAGAAATGGTTGATAGAAAATCTTCCAGGAAGTGAAAACACAACTTCAATGAATTTGAAATGACGATATAAATTGTTTTACAAGTTTAAACAAATTTCTTGTTACACGATAAGTTAATTCGATGTCCAATACGCTATTTAAAGTCTTTAAAGTCAATGAATCTATTAAGACACTCATGAAGGAAAAGAAATTGAAATAAGGGTTGATAGAAAATCTTCCAGGAAGTAAAAACACAACTTCAATGAATTTGAAATGACGATATAAATTGTTTTACAAGTTTAAACAAATTTCTTGTTACACGATATGTTAATTCGATGTCCAATACGCTATTTAAAGTATTTAAAATCAATGAACCTATTAAGACACTCATGAAGGAAATGAAATAGAAATAAGGGTTGATAGAAAATCTTCCAGGAACTGAAAATCACTACTTCAATGAATTTGAAATGACGATTCTGATTGTTTTACAAATTTCAAAGGTTTCCCTGTTACAGGATATGTTAATCGATGTCCAATACACTATTTCAAGTCTTTAAAATCAATGAATCTATTAAGACACTCATGAAGGAAAAGAAATAGAAATAAGAGTTGATAGAAAATCTTCCAGGAAGTGAAAACACAACTTCAATGAATTTGAAATGACGATATAAATTGTTTTACAAGTTTAAACAAATTTCTTGTTACACGATATGTTAATTCGATGTCCAATACGCTATTTAAAGTCTTTAAAATCAATGAATCTATTCAGACACTCATGAAGGAAAAGAAATAGAAATAAGGGTTGATAGAAAATCTTCCAGGACGTAAAAACACAACTTCAATGAATTTGAAATGACGATATAAATTGTTTTACAAGTTTAAACAAATTTCTTGTTACAAGATATGTTAATTCGATGTCCAATACGCTATTTAAAGTCTTTAAAATCAATGGATCTATTCAGACACTCATGAAGGAAAAGAAATAGAAATGGTTGATAGAAAATCTTCCAGGAAGTGAAAACACAACTTCAATGAATTTGAAATGACGATATAAATTGTTTTACAAGTTTAAACAAATTTCTTGTTACACGATATGTTAATTCGATGTCCAATACGCTATTTAAAGTCTTTAAAATCAATGAATCTATTCAGACACTCATGAAGGAAAAGAAATAGAAATAAGGGTTGATAGAAAATCTTCCAGGAAGTAAAAACACAACTTCAATGAATTTGAAATGACGATATAAATTGTTTTACAAGTTTAAACAAATTTCTTGTTACACGATATGTTAATTCGATGTCCAATACGCTATTTAAAGTATTTAAAATCAATGAACCTATTAAGACACTCATGAAGGAAATGAAATAGAAATAAGGGTTGATAGAAAATCTTCCAGGAACTGAAAATCACTACTTCAATGAATTTGAAATGACGATTCTGATTGTTTTAC
Organism: Daphnia pulicaria; assembly: GCF_021234035.1. NCBI lineage: Eukaryota > Metazoa > Arthropoda > Branchiopoda > Diplostraca > Daphniidae > Daphnia > Daphnia pulicaria. Next base: position 23,692,688 of record NC_060918.1, on the reverse strand, counting down.
AAATTTCAAAGGTTTCCCTGTTACAGGATATGTTAATCGATGTCCAATACACTATTTCAAGTCTTTAAAATCAATGAATCTATTAAGACACTCATGAAGGAAAAGAAATAGAAATAAGAGTTGATAGAAAATCTTCCAGGAAGTGAAAACACAACTTCAATGAATTTGAAATGACGATATAAATTGTTTTACAAGTTTAAACAAATTTCTTGTTACACGATATGTTAATTCGATGTCCAATACGCTATTTAAAGTCTTTAAAATCAATGAATCTATTCAGACACTCATGAAGGAAAAGAAATAGAAATAAGGGTTGATAGAAAATCTTCCAGGACGTAAAAACACAACTTCAATGAATTTGAAATGACGATATAAATTGTTTTACAAGTTTAAACAAATTTCTTGTTACAAGATATGTTAATTCGATGTCCAATACGCTATTTAAAGTCTTTAAAATCAATGGATCTATTCAGACACTCATGAAGGAAAAGAAATAGAAATGGTTGATAGAAAATCTTCCAGGAAGTGAAAACACAACTTCAATGAATTTGAAATGACGATATAAATTGTTTTACAAGTTTAAACAAATTTCTTGTTACACGATAAGTTAATTCGATGTCCAATACGCTATTTAAAGTCTTTAAAGTCAATGAATCTATTAAGACACTCATGAAGGAAAAGAAATTGAAATAAGGGTTGATAGAAAATCTTCCAGGAACTGAAAATCACTACTTCAATGAATTTGAAATGACGATTCTGATTGTTTTACAAATTTCAAGGGTTTCCCTGTTACAGGATATGTTAATCGATGTCCAATACACTATTTAAAGTTTTTAAAATCTATGAATCTATTCAGACGCTCACGAAGGAAAAGAAATAGAAATAAGTGTTGATAGAAAATCTTCCAGGAAGTGAAAACACAACTTCAATGAATTTGAAATGACGATATAAATTGTTTTACAAGTTTAAACAAATTTCTTGTTACACGATATGTTAATTCGATGTCCAATACGCTATTTAAAGTCTTTAAAATCAATGAATCTATTCAGACACTCATGAAGGAAAAGAAATAGAAATAAGGGTTGATAGAAAATCTTCCAGGAAGTGAAAACACAACTTCAATGAATTTGAAATGACGATATAAATTGTTTTACAAGTTTAAACAAATTTCTTGTTACACGATATGTTAATTCGATGTCCAATACGCTATTTAAAGTCTTTAAAATCAATGAATCTATTCAGACACTCATGAAGGAAAAGAAATAGAAATAAGGGTTGATAGAAAATCTTCCAGGAAGTGAAAACACAACTTCAATGAATTTGAAATGACGATTCTGATTGTTTTACAAATTTCAAGGGTTTCCCTGTTACAGGATATGTTAATCGATGTCCAATACACTATTTAAAGTTTTTAAAATCTATGAATCTATTCAGACGCTCACGAAGGAAAAGAAATAGAAATAAGGGTTGATAGAAAATCTTCCAGGAAGTGAAAACACAACTTCAATGAATTTGAAATGACGATATAAATTGTTTTACAAGTTTAAACAAATTTCTTGTTACACGATATGTTAATTCGATGTCCAATACGCTATTTAAAGTTTTTAAAATCAATGAATCTATTCAGACGCTCACGAAGAAAAAGAAATAGAAATAAGGGTTGATAGAAAATCTTCTAGGAAGTGAAAACACAACTTCAATGAATTTGAAATGACGATATAAATTTTTTACAAGTTTAAACAAATTTCTTGTTACACGATATGATAATTCGATGTCCAATACGCTATTTAAAGTCTTTAAAATCAATGAATCTATTCAGACACTCATGAAGGAAAAGAAATAGAAATAAGGGTTGATAGAAAATCTTCCAGGAACTGAAAATCACTACTTCAATGAATTTGAAATGACGATTCTGATTGTTTTACAAATTTCAAGGGTTTCCCTGTTACAGGATATGTTAATCGATGTCCAATACACTATTTAAAGTTTTTAAAATCTATGAATCTATTCAGACGCTCACGAAGGAAAAGAAATAGAAATAAGTGTTGATAGAAAATCTTCCAGGAAGTGAAAACACAACTTCAATGAATTTGAAATGACGATATAAATTGTTTTACAAGTTTAAACAAATTTCTTGTTACACGATATGTTAATTCGATGTCCAATACGCTATTAAAAGTTTTTAAAATCTATGAATCTATTCAGACGCTCACGAAGGAAAAGAAATAGAAATAAGGGTTGATAGAAAATCTTCTAGGAAGTGAAAACACAACTTCAATGAATTTGAAATGACGATATAAATTATTTACAAGTTTAAACAAATTTCTTGTTACACGATATGTTAATTCGATGTCCAATACGCTATTTAAAGTTTTTAAAATCTATGAATCTATTCAGACGCTCACGAAGGAAAAGAAATAGAAATAAGTGTTGATAGAAAATCTTCCAGGAAGTGAAAACACAACTTCAATGAATTTGAAATGACGATATAAATTGTTTTACAAGTTTAAACAAATTTCTTGTTACACGATATGTTAATTCGATGTCCAATACGCTATTTAAAGTCTTTAAAGTCAATGAATCTATTAAGACACTCATGAAGGAAAAGAAATTGAAATAAAGGTTGATAGAAAATCTTCCAGGAACTGAAAATCACTACTTCAATGAATTTGAAATGACGATTCTGATTGTTTTACAAATTTCAAGGGTTTCCCTGTTACAGGATATGTTAATCGATGTCCAATACACTATTTAAAGTTTTTAAAATCTATGAATCTATTCAGACGCTCACGAAGGAAAAGAAATAGAAATAAGTGTTGATAGAAAATCTTCCAGGAAGTGAAAACACAACTTCAATGAATTTGAAATGACGATATAAATTGTTTTACAAGTTTAAACAAATTTCTTGTTACACGATATGTTAATTCGATGTCCAATACGCTATTTAAAGTTTTTAAAATCTATGAATCTATTCAGACGCTCACGAAGGAAAAGAAATAGAAATAAGGGTTGATAGAAAATCTTCTAGGAAGTGAAAACACAACTTCAATGAATTTGAAATGACGATATAAATTATTTACAAGTTTAAACAAATTTCTTGTTACACGATATGATAATTCGATGTCCAATACGCTATTTAAAGTCTTTAAAATCAATGAATCTATTCAGACACTCATGAAGGAAAAGAAATAGAAATAAGGGTTGATAGAAAATCTTCCAGGAAGTGAAAACACAACTTCAATGAATTTGAAATGACGATATAAATTGTTTTACAAGTTTAAACAAATTTCTTGTTACACGATATGTTAATTCGATGTCCAATACGCTATTTAAAGTCTTTAAAATCAATGAATCTATTCAGACACTCATGAAGGAAAAGAAATAGAAATAAGGGTTGATAGAAAATCTTCCAGGAAGTGAAAACACAACTTCAATGAATTTGAAATGACGATATAAATTGTTTTACAAGTTTAAACAAATTTCTTGTTACACGATATGTTAATTCGATGTCCAATACGCTATTTAAAGTCTTTAAAATCAATGAATCTATTCAGACACTCATGAAGGAAAAGAAATAGAAATAAGGGTTGATAGAAAATCTTCCAGGAAGTAAAAACACAACTTCAATGAATTTGAAATGACGATATAAATTGTTTTACAAGTTTAAACAAATTTCTTGTTACACGATATGTTAATTCGATGTCCAATACGCTATTTAAAGTATTTAAAATCAATGAACCTATTAAGACACTCATGAAGGAAATGAAATAGAAATAAGGGTTGATAGAAAATCTTCCAGGAACTGAAAATCACTACTTCAATGAATTTGAAATGACGATTCTGATTGTTTTACAAATTTCAAAGGTTTCCCTGTTACAGGATATGTTAATCGATGTCCAATACACTATTTCAAGTCTTTAAAATCAATGAATCTATTAAGACACTCATGAAGGAAAAGAAATAGAAATAAGAGTTGATAGAAAATCTTCCAGGAAGTGAAAACACAACTTCAATGAATTTGAAATGACGATATAAATTGTTTTACAAGTTTAAACAAATTTCTTGTTACACGATATGTTAATTCGATGTCCAATACGCTATTTAAAGTCTTTAAAATCAATGAATCTATTCAGACACTCATGAAGGAAAAGAAATAGAAATAAGGGTTGATAGAAAATCTTCCAGGACGTAAAAACACAACTTCAATGAATTTGAAATGACGATATAAATTGTTTTACAAGTTTAAACAAATTTCTTGTTACAAGATATGTTAATTCGATGTCCAATACGCTATTTAAAGTTTTTAAAATCTATGAATCTATTCAGACGCTCACGAAGGAAAAGAAATAGAAATAAGTGTTGATAGAAAATCTTCCAGGAAGTGAAAACACAACTTCAATGAATTTGAAATGACGATATAAATTGTTTTACAAGTTTAAACAAATTTCTTGTTACACGATATGTTAATTCGATGTCCAATACGCTATTTAAAGTTTTTAAAATCTATGAATCTATTCAGACGCTCACGAAGGAAAAGAAATAGAAATAAGGGTTGATAGAAAATCTTCTAGGAAGTGAAAACACAACTTCAATGAATTTGAAATGACGATATAAATTATTTACAAGTTTAAACAAATTTCTTGTTACACGATATGATAATTCGATGTCCAATACGCTATTTAAAGTCTTTAAAATCAATGAATCTATTCAGACACTCATGAAGGAAAAGAAATAGAAATAAGGGTTGATAGAAAATCTTCCAGGAAGTGAAAACACAACTTCAATGAATTTGAAATGACGATATAAATTGTTTTACAAGTTTAAACAAATTTCTTGTTACACGATATGTTAATTCGATGTCCAATACGCTATTTAAAGTCTTTAAAATCAATGAATCTATTCAGACACTCATGAAGGAAAAGAAATAGAAATAAGGGTTGATAGAAAATCTTCCAGGAAGTGAAAACACAACTTCAATGAATTTGAAATGACGATATAAATTGTTTTACAAGTTTAAACAAATTTCTTGTTACACGATATGTTAATTCGATGTCCAATACGCTATTTAAAGTCTTTAAAATCAATGAATCTATTCAGACACTCATGAAGGAAAAGAAATAGAAATAAGGGTTGATAGAAAATCTTCCAGGAAGTAAAAACACAACTTCAATGAATTTGAAATGACGATATAAATTGTTTTACAAGTTTAAACAAATTTCTTGTTACACGATATGTTAATTCGATGTCCAATACGCTATTTAAAGTATTTAAAATCAATGAACCTATTAAGACACTCATGAAGGAAATGAAATAGAAATAAGGGTTGATAGAAAATCTTCCAGGAACTGAAAATCACTACTTCAATGAATTTGAAATGACGATTCTGATTGTTTTACAAATTTCAAAGGTTTCCCTGTTACAGGATATGTTAATCGATGTCCAATACACTATTTCAAGTCTTTAAAATCAATGAATCTATTAAGACACTCATGAAGGAAAAGAAATAGAAATAAGAGTTGATAGAAAATCTTCCAGGAAGTGAAAACACAACTTCAATGAATTTGAAATGACGATATAAATTGTTTTACAAGTTTAAACAAATTTCTTGTTACACGATATGTTAATTCGATGTCCAATACGCTATTTAAAGTCTTTAAAATCAATGAATCTATTCAGACACTCATGAAGGAAAAGAAATAGAAATAAGGGTTGATAGAAAATCTTCTAGGAAGTGAAAACACAACTTCAATGAATTTGAAATGACGATATAAATTATTTACAAGTTTAAACAAATTTCTTGTTACACGATATGATAATTCGATGTCCAATACGCTATTTAAAGTCTTTAAAATCAATGAATCTTTTCAGACACTCATGAAGGAAAAGAAATAGAAATAAGGGTTGATAGAAAATCTTCCAGGAAGTGAAAACACAACTTCAATGAATTTGAAATGACGATATAAATTGTTTTACAAGTTTAAACAAATTTCTTGTTACACGATATGTTAATTCGATGTCCAATACGCTATTTAAAGTCTTTAAAATCAATGAATCTATTCAGACACTCATGAAGGAAAAGAAATAGAAATAAGGGTTGATAGAAAATCTTCCAGGAAGTAAAAACACAACTTCAATGAATTTGAAATGACGATATAAATTGTTTTACAAGTTTAAACAAATTTCTTGTTACACGATATGATAATTCGATGTCCAATACGCTATTTAAAGTCTTTAAAATCAATGAATCTATTCAGACACTCATGAAGGAAAAGAAATAGAAATAAGGGTTGATAGAAAATCTTCCAGGAACTGAAAATCACTACTTCAATGAATTTGAAATGACGATTCTGATTGTTTTACAAATTTCAAGGGTTTCCCTGTTACAGGATATGTTAATCGATGTCCAATACACTATTTAAAGTTTTTAAAATCTATGAATCTATTCAGACGCTCACGAAGGAAAAGAAATAGAAATAAGTGTTGATAGAAAATCTTCCAGGAAGTGAAAACACAACTTCAATGAATTTGAAATGACGATATAAATTGTTTTATAAGTTTAAACAAATTTCTTGTTACACGATATGTTAATTCGATGTCCAATACGCTATTTAAAGTTTTTAAAATCAATGAATCTATTCAGACGCTCACGAAGAAAAAGAAATAGAAATAAGGGTTGATAGAAAATCTTCTAGGAAGTGAAAACACAACTTCAATGAATTTGAAATGACGATATAAATTTTTTACAAGTTTAAACAAATTTCTTGTTACACGATATGATAATTCGATGTCCAATACGCTATTTAAAGTCTTTAAAATCTATGAATCTATTCAGACGCTCACGAAGGAAAAGAAATAGAAATAAGTGTTGATAGAAAATCTTCCAGGAAGTGAAAACACAACTTCAATGAATTTGAAATGACGATATAAATTGTTTTACAAGTTTAAACAAATTTCTTGTTACACGATATGTTAATTCGATGTCCAATACGCTATTTAAAGTCTTTAAAGTCAATGAATCTATTAAGACACTCATGAAGGAAAAGAAATTGAAATAAGGGTTGATAGAAAATCTTCCAGGAACTGAAAATCACTACTTCAATGAATTTGAAATGACGATTCTGATTGTTTTACAAATTTCAAGGGTTTCCCTGTTACAGGATATGTTAATCGATGTCCAATACACTATTTAAAGTTTTTAAAATCTATGAATCTATTCAGACGCTCACGAAGGAAAAGAAATAGAAATAAGTGTTGATAGAAAATCTTCCAGGAAGTGAAAACACAACTTCAATGAATTTGAAATGACGATATAAATTGTTTTACAAGTTTAAACAAATTTCTTGTTACACGATATGTTAATTCGATGTCCAATACGCTATTTAAAGTTTTTAAAATCTATGAATCTATTCAGACGCTCACGAAGGAAAAGAAATAGAAATAAGGGTTGATAGAAAATCTTCTAGGAAGTGAAAACACAACTTCAATGAATTTGAAATGACGATATAAATTATTTACAAGTTTAAACAAATTTCTTGTTACACGATATGATAATTCGATGTCCAATACGCTATTTAAAGTCTTTAAAATCAATGAATCTATTCAGACACTCATGAAGGAAAAGAAATAGAAATAAGGGTTGATAGAAAATCTTCCAGGAAGTGAAAACACAACTTCAATGAATTTGAAATGACGATATAAATTGTTTTACAAGTTTAAACAAATTTCTTGTTACACGATATGTTAATTCGATGTCCAATACGCTATTTAAAGTCTTTAAAATCAATGAATCTATTCAGACACTCATGAAGGAAAAGAAATAGAAATAAGGGTTGATAGAAAATCTTCCAGGAAGTAAAAACACAACTTCAATGAATTTGAAATGACGATATAAATTGTTTTACAAGTTTAAACAAATTTCTTGTTACACGATATGATAATTCGATGTCCAATACGCTATTTAAAGTCTTTAAAATCAATGAATCTATTCAGACACTCATGAAGGAAAAGAAATAGAAATAAGGGTTGATAGAAAATCTTCCAGGAACTGAAAATCACTACTTCAATGAATTTGAAATGACGATTCTGATTGTTTTACAAATTTCAAGGGTTTCCCTGTTACAGGATATGTTAATCGATGTCCAATACACTATTTAAAGTTTTTAAAATCTATGAATCTATTCAGACGCTCACGAAGGAAAAGAAATAGAAATAAGTGTTGATAGAAAATCTTCCAGGAAGTGAAAACACAACTTCAATGAATTTGAAATGACGATATAAATTGTTTTATAAGTTTAAACAAATTTCTTGTTACACGATATGTTAATTCGATGTCCAATACGCTATTTAAAGTTTTTAAAATCTATGAATCTATTCAGACGCTCACGAAGAAAAAGAAATAGAAATAAGGGTTGATAGAAAATCTTCTAGGAAGTGAAAACACAACTTCAATGAATTTGAAATGACGATATAAATTTTTTACAAGTTTAAACAAATTTCTTGTTACACGATATGATAATTCGATGTCCAATACGCTATTTAAAGTCTTTAAAATCAATGAATCTATTCAGACACTCATGAAGGAAAAGAAATAGAAATAAGGGTTGATAGAAAATCTTCCAGGACGTAAAAACACAACTTCAATGAATTTGAAATGACGATATAAATTGTTTTACAAGTTTAAACAAATTTCTTGTTACAAGATATGTTAATTCGATGTCCAATACGCTATTTAAAGTCTTTAAAATCAATGGATCTATTCAGACACTCATGAAGGAAAAGAAATAGAAATGGTTGATAGAAAATCTTCCAGGAAGTGAAAACACAACTTCAATGAATTTGAAATGACGATATAAATTGTTTTACAAGTTTAAACAAATTTCTTGTTACACGATAAGTTAATTCGATGTCCAATACGCTATTTAAAGTCTTTAAAATCAATGAACCTATTAAGACACTCATGAAGGAAAAGAAATAGAAATAAGGGTTGATAGAAAATCTTCCAGGAACTGAAAATCACTACTTCAATGAATTTGAAATGACGATTCTGATTGTTTTACAAATTTCAAGGGTTTCCCTGTTACAGGATATGTTAATCGATGTCCAATACACTATTTAAAGTTTTTAAAATCTATGAATCTATTCAGACGCTCACGAAGGAAAAGAAATAGAAATAAGTGTTGATAGAAAATCTTCCAGGAAGTGAAAACACAACTTCAATGAATTTGAAATGACGATATAAATTGTTTTACAAGTTTAAACAAATTTCTTGTTACACGATATGTTAATTCGATGTCCAATACGCTATTTAAAGTTTTTAAAATCTATGAATCTATTCAGACGCTCACGAAGGAAAAGAAATAGAAATAAGTGTTGATAGAAAATCTTCCAGGAAGTGAAAACACAACTTCAATGAATTTGAAATGACGATATAAATTGTTTTACAAGTTTAAACAAATTTCTTGTTACACGATATGTTAATTCGATGTCCAATACGCTATTTAAAGTTTTTAAAATCTATGAATCTATTCAGACGCTCACGAAGGAAAAGAAATAGAAATAAGGGTTGATAGAAAATCTTCTAGGAAGTGAAAACACAACTTCAATGAATTTGAAATGACGATATAAATTATTTACAAGTTTAAACAAATTTCTTGTTACACGATATGATAATTCGATGTCCAATACGCTATTTAAAGTCTTTAAAATCAATGAATCTATTCAGACACTCATGAAGGAAAAGAAATAGAAATAAGGGTTGATAGAAAATCTTCCAGGAAGTGAAAACACAACTTCAATGAATTTGAAATGACGATATAAATTGTTTTACAAGTTTAAACAAATTTCTTGTTACACGATATGTTAATTCGATGTCCAATACGCTATTTAAAGTCTTTAAAATCAATGAATCTATTCAGACACTCATGAAGGAAAAGAAATAGAAATAAGGGTTGATAGAAAATCTTCCAGGAAGTAAAAACACAACTTCAATGAATTTGAAATGACGATATAAATTGTTTTACAAGTTTAAACAAATTTCTTGTTACACGATATGATAATTCGATGTCCAATACGCTATTTAAAGTCTTTAAAATCAATGAATCTATTCAGACACTCATGAAGGAAAAGAAATAGAAATAAGGGTTGATAGAAAATCTTCCAGGAACTGAAAATCACTACTTCAATGAATTTGAAATGACGATTCTGATTGTTTTACAAATTTCAAGGGTTTCCCTGTTACAGGATTTGTTAATCGATGTCCAATACACTATTTAAAGTTTTTAAAATCTATGAATCTATTCAGACGCTCACGAAGGAAAAGAAATAGAAATAAGTGTTGATAGAAAATCTTCCAGGAAGTGAAAACACAACTTCAATGAATTTGAAATGACGATATAAATTGTTTTACAAGTTTAAACAAATTTCTTGTTACACGATATGTTAATTCGATGTCCAATACGCTATTTAAAGTTTTTAAAATCAATGAATCTATTCAGACGCTCACGAAGAAAAAGAAATAGAAATAAGGGTTGATAGAAAATCTTCTAGGAAGTGAAAACACAACTTCAATGAATTTGAAATGACGATATAAATTTTTTACAAGTTTAAACAAATTTCTTGTTACACGATATGATAATTCGATGTCCAATACGCTATTTAAAGTCTTTAAAATCAATGAATCTATTCAGACACTCATGAAGGAAAAGAAATAGAAATAAGGGTTGATAGAAAATCTTCCAGGACGTAAAAACACAACTTCAATGAATTTGAAATGACGATATAAATTGTTTTACAAGTTTAAACAAATTTCTTGTTACAAGATATGTTAATTCGATGTCCAATACGCTATTTAAAGTCTTTAAAATCAATGGATCTATTCAGACACTCATGAAGGAAAAGAAATAGAAATGGTTGATAGAAAATCTTCCAGGAAGTGAAAACACAACTTCAATGAATTTGAAATGACGATATAAATTGTTTTACAAGTTTAAACAAATTTCTTGTTACACGATAAGTTAATTCGATGTCCAATACGCTATTTAAAGTCTTTAAAATCAATGAACCTATTAAGACACTCATGAAGGAAAAGAAATAGAAATAAGGGTTGATAGAAAATCTTCCAGGAACTGAAAATCACTACTTCAATGAATTTGAAATGACGATTCTGATTGTTTTACAAATTTCAAGGGTTTCCCTGTTACAGGATATGTTAATCGATGTCCAATACACTATTTAAAGTTTTTAAAATCTATGAATCTATTCAGACGCTCACGAAGGAAAAGAAATAGAAATAAGTGTTGATAGAAAATCTTCCAGGAAGTGAAAACACAACTTCAATGAATTTGAAATGACGATATAAATTGTTTTACAAGTTTAAACAAATTTCTTGTTACACGATATGTTAATTCGATGTCCAATACGCTATTTAAAGTTTTTAAAATCTATGAATCTATTCAGACACTCATGAAGGAAAAGAAATAGAAATAAGGGTTGATAGAAAATCTTCCAGGAAGTGAAAACACAACTTCAATGAATTTGAAATGACGATATAAATTGTTTTACAAGTTTAAACAAATTTCTTGTTACACGATATGTTAATTCGATGTCCAATACGCTATTTAAAGTTTTTAAAATCTATGAATCTATTCAGACGCTCACGAAGGAAAAGAAATAGAAATAAGGGTTGATAGAAAATCTTCTAGGAAGTGAAAACACAACTTCAATGAATTTGAAATGACGATATAAATTTTTTACAAGTTTAAACAAATTTCTTGTTACACGATATGATAATTCGATGTCCAATACGCTATTTAAAGTCTTTAAAATCAATGAATCTATTCAGACACTCATGAAGGAAAAGAAATAGAAATAAGGGTTGATAGAAAATCTTCCAGGAAGTGAAAACACAACTTCAATGAATTTGAAATGACGATATAAATTGTTTTACAAGTTTAAACAAATTTCTTGTTACACGATATGTTAATTCGATGTCCAATACGCTATTTAAAGTCTTTAAAATCAATGAACCTATTAAGACACTCATGAAGGAAAAGAAATAGAAATAAGGGTTGATAGAAAATCTTCCAGGAACTGAAAATCACTACTTCAATGAATTTGAAATGACGATTCTGATTGTTTTACAAATTTCAAAGGTTTCCCTGTTACAGGATATGTTAATCGATGTCCAATACACTATTTCAAGTCTTTAAAATCAATGAATCTATTCAGACGCTCACGAAGGAAAAGAAATAGAAATAAGTGTTGATAGAAAATCTTCCAGGAAGTGAAAACACAACTTCAATGAATTTGAAATGACGATATAAATTGTTTTACAAGTTTAAACAAATTTCTTGTTACACGATATGTTAATTCGATGTCCAATATGCTATTTAAAGTTTTTAAAATCTATGAATCTATTCAGACGCTCACGAAGGAAAAGAAATAGAAATAAGGGTTGATAGAAAATCTTCTAGGAAGTGAAAACACAACTTCAATGAATTTGAAATGACGATATAAATTATTTACAAGTTTAAACAAATTTCTTGTTACACGATATGATAATTCGATGTCCAATACGCTATTTAAAGTCTTTAAAATCAATGAATCTATTCAGACACTCATGAAGGAAAAGAAATAGAAATAAGGGTTGATAGAAAATCTTCCAGGAAGTGAAAACACAACTTCAATGAATTTGAAATGACGATATAAATTGTTTTACAAGTTTAAACAAATTTCTTGTTACACGATATGTTAATTCGATGTCCAATACGCTATTTAAAGTCTTTAAAATCAATGAATCTATTCAGACACTCATGAAGGAAAAGAAATAGAAATAAGGGTTGATAGAAAATCTTCCAGGAAGTAAAAACACAACTTCAATGAATTTGAAATGACGATATAAATTGTTTTACAAGTTTAAACAAATTTCTTGTTACACGATATGTTAATTCGATGTCCAATACGCTATTTAAAGTCTTTAAAATCAATGAACCTATTAAGACACTCATGAAGGAAAAGAAATAGAAATAAGGGTTGATAGAAAATCTTCCAGGAACTGAAAATCACTACTTCAATGAATTTGAAATGACGATTCTGATTGTTTTACAAATTTCAAAGGTTTCCCTGTTACAGGATATGTTAATCGATGTCCAATACACTATTTCAAGTCTTTAAAATCAATGAATCTATTCAGACGCTCACGAAGGAAAAGAAATAGAAATAAGTGTTGATAGAAAATCTTCCAGGAAGTGAAAACACAACTTCAATGAATTTGAAATGACGATATAAATTGTTTTACAAGTTTAAACAAATTTCTTGTTACACGATATGTTAATTCGATGTCCAATACGCTATTTAAAGTTTTTAAAATCTATGAATCTATTCAGACGCTCACGAAGGAAAAGAAATAGAAATAAGGGTTGATAGAAAATCTTCCAGGAAGTAAAAACACAACTTCAATGAATTTGAAATGACGATATAAATTGTTTTACAAGTTTAAACAAATTTCTTGTTACACGATATGTTAATTCGATGTCCAATACGCTATTTAAAGTCTTTAAAGTCAATGAATCTATTAAGACACTCATGAAGGAAAAGAAATTGAAATAAGGGTTGATAGAAAATCTTCCAGGAACTGAAAATCACTACTTCAATGAATTTGAAATGACGATTCTGATTGTTTTACAAATTTCAAGGGTTTCCCTGTTACAGGATATGTTAATCGATGTCCAATACACTATTTAAAGTTTTTAAAATCTATGAATCTATTCAGACGCTCACGAAGGAAAAGAAATAGAAATAAGTGTTGATAGAAAATCTTCCAGGAAGTGAAAACACAACTTCAATGAATTTGAAATGACGATATAAATTGTTTTACAAGTTTAAACAAATTTCTTGTTACACGATATGTTAATTCGATGTCCAATACGCTATTTAAAGTTTTTAAAATCTATGAATCTATTCAGACGCTCACGAAGGAAAAGAAATAGAAATAAGGGTTGATAGAAAATCTTCTAGGAAGTGAAAACACAACTTCAATGAATTTGAAATGACGATATAAATTTTTTACAAGTTTAAACAAATTTCTTGTTACACGATATGATAATTCGATGTCCAATACGCTATTTAAAGTCTTTAAAATCAATGAATCTATTCAGACACTCATGAAGGAAAAGAAATAGAAATAAGGGTTGATAGAAAATCTTCCAGGAAGTGAAAACACAACTTCAATGAATTTGAAATGACGATATAAATTGTTTTACAAGTTTAAACAAATTTCTTGTTACACGATATGTTAATTCGATGTCCAATACGCTATTTAAAGTCTTTAAAATCAATGAACCTATTAAGACACTCATGAAGGAAAAGAAATAGAAATAAGGGTTGATAGAAAATCTTCCAGGAAGTGAAAACACAACTTCAATGAATTTGAAATGACGATATAAATTGTTTTACAAGTTTAAACAAATTTCTTGTTACACGATATGTTAATTCGATGTCCAATACGCTATTTAAAGTCTTTAAAATCAATGAATCTATTCAGACACTCATGAAGGAAAAGAAAAAATTAAGGGTTGATAGAAAATCTTCCAGGAAGTAAAAACACAACTTCAATGAATTTGAAATGACGATATAAATTGTTTTACAAGTTTAAACAAATTTCTTGTTACACGATATGTTAATTCGATGTCCAATACGCTATTTAAAGTCTTTAAAGTCAATGAATCTATTAAGACACTCATGAAGGAAAAGAAATTGAAATAAGGGTTGATAGAAAATCTTCCAGGAACTGAAAATCACTACGTCAATGAATTTGAAATGACTATTCTGATTGTTTTACAAATTTCAAGGGTTTCCCTGTTACAGGATATGTTAATCGATGTCCAATACACTATTTAAAGTTTTTAAAATCTATGAATCTATTCAGACGCTCACGAAGGAAAAGAAATAGAAATAAGTGTTGATAGAAAATCTTCCAGGAAGTGAAAACACAACTTCAATGAATTTGAAATGACGATATAAATTGTTTTACAAGTTTAAACAAATTTCTTGTTACACGATATGTTAATTCGATGTCCAATACGCTATTTAAAGTTTTTAAAATCTATGAATCTATTCAGACGCTCACGAAGGAAAAGAAATAGAAATAAGGGTTGATAGAAAATCTTCTAGGAAGTGAAAACACAACTTCAATGAATTTGAAATGACGATATAAATTTTTTACAAGTTTAAACAAATTTCTTGTTACACGATATGATAATTCGATGTCCAATACGCTATTTAAAGTCTTTAAAATCAATGAATCTATTCAGACACTCATGAAGGAAAAGAAATAGAAATAAGGGTTGATAGAAAATCTTCCAGGAAGTGAAAACACAATTTCAATGAATTTGAAATGACGATATAAATTGTTTTACAAGTTTAAACAAATTTCTTGTTACACGATATGTTAATCGATGTCCAATACACTATTTAAAGTTTTTAAAATCTATGAATCTATTCAGACGCTCACGAAGGAAAAGAAATAGAAATAAGTGTTGATAGAAAATCTTCCAGGAAGTGAAAACACAACTTCAATGAATTTGAAATGACGATATAAATTGTTTTACAAGTTTAAACAAATTTCTTGTTACACGATATGTTAATTCGATGTCCAATACGCTATTTAAAGTTTTTAAAATCTATGAATCTATTCAGACGCTCACGAAGGAAAAGAAATAGAAATAAGGGTTGATAGAAAATCTTCTAGGAAGTGAAAACACAACTTCAATGAATTTGAAATGACGATATAAATTATTTACAAGTTTAAACAAATTTCTTGTTACACGATATGATAATTCGATGTCCAATACGCTATTTAAAGTCTTTAAAATCAATGAATCTATTCAGACACTCATGAAGGAAAAGAAATAGAAATAAGGGTTGATAGAAAATCTTCCAGGAACTGAAAATCACTACTTCAATGAATTTGAAATGACGATTCTGATTGTTTTACAAATTTCAAGGGTTTCCCTGTTACAGGATATGTTAATCGATGTCCAATACACTATTTCAAGTTTTAAAAATCAATGAATCTATTAAGACACTCATGAAGGAAAAGAAATAGAAATAAGAGTTGATAGAAAATCTTCCAGGAAGTGAAAACACAACTTCAATGAATTTGAAATGACGATATAAATTGTTTTACAAGTTTAAACAAATTTCTTGTTACACGATATGTTAATTCGATGTCCAATACGCTATTTAAAGTCTTTAAAATCAATGAATCTATTCAGACACTCATGAAGGAAAAGAAATAGAAATAAGGGTTGATAGAAAATCTTCCAGGAAGTGAAAACACAACTTCAATGAATTTGAAATGACGATATAAATTGTTTTACAAGTTTAAACAAATTTCTTGTTACACGATATGTTAATTCAATGTCCAATACGCTATTTAAAGTCTTTAAAATCTATGAATCTATTCAGACGCTCACGAAGGAAAAGAAATAGAAATAAGTGTTGATAGAATATCTTCCAGGAAGTGAAAACACAACTTCAATGAATTTGAAATGACGATATAAATTGTTTTACAAGTTTAAACAAATTTCTTGTTACACGATATGTTAATTCGATGTCCAATACGCTATTTAAAGTATTTAAAATCAATGAACCTATTAAGACACTCATGAAGGAAATGAAATAGAAATAACGGTTGATAGAAAATCTTCTAGGAAGTGAAAACACAACTTCAATGAATTTGAAATGACGATATAAATTATTTACAAGTTTAAACAAATTTCTTGTTACACGATATGTTAATTCGATGTCCAATACGCTATTTAAAGTTTTTAAAATCTATGAATCTATTCAGACGCTCACGAAGGAAAAGAAATAGAAATAAGGGTTGATAGAAAATCTTCCAGGAAGTGAAAACACAACTTCAATGAATTTGAAATGACGATATAAATTGTTTTACAAGTTTAAACAAATTTCTTGTTACACGATATGTTAATTCGATGTCCAATACGCTATTTAAAGTCTTTAAAATCAATGAATCTATTAAGACACTCATGAAGGAAAAGAAATATAAATCAGGGTTGATAGAAAATCTTCCAGGAACTGAAAATCACAACTTCAATGAATTTGAAATGACGATTCTGATTGTTTTACAAATTTCAAAGGTTTTCCTGTTACAGGATATGTTAATCGATGTCCAATACACTATTTCAAGTCTTTAAAATCAATGAATCTATTAAGACACTCATGAAGGAAAAGAAATAAAAATAAGAGTTGATAGAAAATCTTCCAGGAAGTGAAAACACAATTTCAATGAATTTGAAATGACGATATAAATTGTTTTACAAGTTTAAACAAATTTCTTGTTACACGATATGTTAATCGATGTCCAATACACTATTTAAAGTTTTTAAAATCTATGAATCTATTCAGACGCTCACGAAGGAAAAGAAATAGAAATAAGAGTTGATAGAAAATCTTCCAGGAAGTGAAAACACAATTTCAATGAATTTGAAATGACGATATAAATTGTTTTACAAGTTTAAACAAATTTCTTGTTACACGATATGTTAATTCGATGTCCAATACGCTATTTAAAGTCTTTAAAATCAATGAACCTATTAAGACACTCATGAAGGAAAAGAAATAGAAATAAGGGTTGATAGAAAATCTTCCAGGAACTGAAAATCACTACTTCAATGAATTTGAAATGACGATTCTGATTGTTTTACAAATTTCAAAGGTTTCCCTGTTACAGGATATGTTAATCGATGTCCAATACACTATTTCAAGTCTTTAAAATCAATGAATCTATTAAGACACTCATGAAGGAAAAGAAATAAAAATAAGAGTTGATAGAAAATCTTCCAGGAAGTGAAAACACAATTTCAATGAATTTGAAATGACGATATAAATTGTTTTACAAGTTTAAACAAATTTCTTGTTACACGATATGTTAATCGATGTCCAATACACTATTTAAAGTTTTTAAAATCTATGAATCTATTCAGACGCTCACGAAGGAAAAGAAATAGAAATAAGTGTTGAGAGAAAATCTTCCAGGAAGTGAAAACACAACTTCAATGAATTTGAAATGACGATATAAATTGTTTTACAAGTTTAAACAAATTTCTTGTTACACGATATGTTAATTCGATGTCCAATACGCTATTTAAAGTTTTTAAAATCTATGAATCTATTCAGACGCTCACGAAGGAAAAGAAATAGAAATAAGGGTTGATAGAAAATCTTCTAGGAAGTGAAAACACAACTTCAATGAATTTGAAATGACGATATAAATTGTTTTACAAGTTTAAACAAATTTCTTGTTACACGATATGTTAATCGATGTCCAATACACTATTTAAAGTTTTTAAAATCTATGAATCTATTCAGACGCTCACGAAGGAAAAGAAATAGAAATAAGAGTTGATAGAAAATCTTCCAGGAAGTGAAAACACAATTTCAATGAATTTGAAATGACGATATAAATTGTTTTACAAGTTTAAACAAATTTCTTGTTACACGATATGTTAATTCGATGTCCAATACGCTATTTAAAGTATTTAAAATCAATGAACCTATTAAGACACTCATGAAGGAAATGAAATAGAAATAACGGTTGATAGAAAATCTTCTAGGAAGTGAAAACACAACTTCAATGAATTTGAAATGACGATATAAATTATTTACAAGTTTAAACAAATTTCTTGTTACACGATATGTTAATTCGATGTCCAATACGCTATTTAAAGTTTTTAAAATCTATGAATCTATTCAGACGCTCACGAAGGAAAAGAAATAGAAATAAGGGTTGATAGAAAATCTTCCAGGAAGTGAAAACACAACTTCAATGAATTTGAAATGACGATATAAATTGTTTTACAAGTTTAAACAAATTTCTTGTTACACGATATGTTAATTCGATGTCCAATACGCTATTTAAAGTCTTTAAAATCAATGAATCTATTAAGACACTCATGAAGGAAAAGAAATATAAATCAGGGTTGATAGAAAATCTTCCAGGAACTGAAAATCACAACTTCAATGAATTTGAAATGACGATTCTGATTGTTTTACAAATTTCAAAGGTTTTCCTGTTACAGGATATGTTAATCGATGTCCAATACACTATTTCAAGTCTTTAAAATCAATGAATCTATTAAGACACTCATGAAGGAAAAGAAATAAAAATAAGAGTTGATAGAAAATCTTCCAGGAAGTGAAAACACAATTTCAATGAATTTGAAATGACGATATAAATTGTTTTACAAGTTTAAACAAATTTCTTGTTACACGATATGTTAATCGATGTCCAATACACTATTTAAAGTTTTTAAAATCTATGAATCTATTCAGACGCTCACGAAGGAAAAGAAATAGAAATAAGAGTTGATAGAAAATCTTCCAGGAAGTGAAAACACAATTTCAATGAATTTGAAATGACGATATAAATTGTTTTACAAGTTTAAACAAATTTCTTGTTACACGATATGTTAATTCGATGTCCAATACGCTATTTAAAGTCTTTAAAATCAATGAACCTATTAAGACACTCATGAAGGAAAAGAAATAGAAATAAGGGTTGATAGAAAATCTTCCAGGAACTGAAAATCACTACTTCAATGAATTTGAAATGACGATTCTGATTGTTTTACAAATTTCAAAGGTTTCCCTGTTACAGGATATGTTAATCGATGTCCAATACACTATTTCAAGTCTTTAAAATCAATGAATCTATTAAGACACTCATGAAGGAAAAGAAATAAAAATAAGAGTTGATAGAAAATCTTCCAGGAAGTGAAAACACAATTTCAATGAATTTGAAATGACGATATAAATTGTTTTACAAGTTTAAACAAATTTCTTGTTACACGATATGTTAATCGATGTCCAATACACTATTTAAAGTTTTTAAAATCTATGAATCTATTCAGACGCTCACGAAGGAAAAGAAATAGAAATAAGTGTTGAGAGAAAATCTTCCAGGAAGTGAAAACACAACTTCAATGAATTTGAAATGACGATATAAATTGTTTTACAAGTTTAAACAAATTTCTTGTTACACGATATGTTAATTCGATGTCCAATACGCTATTTAAAGTTTTTAAAATCTATGAATCTATTCAGACGCTCACGAAGGAAAAGAAATAGAAATAAGGGTTGATAGAAAATCTTCTAGGAAGTGAAAACACAACTTCAATGAATTTGAAATGACGATATAAATTGTTTTACAAGTTTAAACAAATTTCTTGTTACACGATATGTTAATCGATGTCCAATACACTATTTAAAGTTTTTAAAATCTATGAATCTATTCAGACGCTCACGAAGGAAAAGAAATAGAAATAAGAGTTGATAGAAAATCTTCCAGGAAGTGAAAACACAATTTCAATGAATTTGAAATGACGATATAAATTGTTTTACAAGTTTAAACAAATTTCTTGTTACACGATATGTTAATTCGATGTCCAATACGCTATTTAAAGTCTTTAAAGTCAATGAATCTATTAAGACACTCATGAAGGAAAAGAAATTGAAATAAGGGTTGATAGAAAATCTTCCAGGAACTGAAAATCACTACTTCAATGAATTTGAAATGACTATTCTGATTGTTTTACAAATTTCAAGGGTTTCCCTGTTACAGGATATGTTAATCGATGTCCAATACACTATTTAAAGTTTTTAAAATCTATGAATCTATTCAGACGCTCACGAAGGAAAAGAAATAGAAATAAGTGTTGATAGAAAATCTTCCAGGAAGTGAAAACACAACTTCAATGAATTTGAAATGACGATATAAATTGTTTTACAAGTTTAAACAAATTTCTTGTTACACGATATGTTAATTCGATGTCCAATACGCTATTTAAAGTTTTTAAAATCTATGAATCTATTCAGACGCTCACGAAGGAAAAGAAATAGAAATAAGGGTTGATAGAAAATCTTCTAGGAAGTGAAAACACAACTTCAATGAATTTGAAATGACGATATAAATTGTTTTACAAGTTTAAACAAATTTCTTGTTACACGATATGTTAATTCGATGTCCAATACGCTATTTAAAGTCTTTAAAATCAATGACGATATATTTTTTTTTACAAGTTTAAACAAATTTCTTGTTACACGATATGTTAATTCGATGTCCAATACGCTATTTAAAGTCTTTAAAATCAATGAATCAATTCAGACACTCATGAAGGAAAAGAAATATAAATCAGGGTTGATAGAAAATCTTCCAGGAACTGAAAATCACAACTTCAAGAATTTGAAATGACGATTCTGATTGTTTTACAAATTTCAAGGGTTTCCCTGTTACAGGATATGTTAATCGATGTCCAATACACTATTTAAAGTCTTTAAAATCAATGAATCTATTCAGACGCTCATGAAGGAAAAGAAATAGAAATAAGAGTTGATAGAAAATCTTCCAGGAAGTGACAACACAACTTCAATGAATTTGAAATGACGATATAAATTGTTTTACAAGTTTAAACAAATTTCTTGTTACAAGATATGTTAATTCGATGTGCAATACGCTATTTAAAGTTTTTAAAATCAATGAATCTATTCAGACGCTTATGAAGGAAAAGAAATAGAAATAAGTGTTGATAGAAAATCTTCCAGGAAGTGAAAACACAACTTCAATGAATTTGAAATGACGATATAAATTGTTTTACAAGTTTAAACAAATTTCTTGTTACACGATATGTTAATTCGATGTCCAATACGCTATTTAAAGTTTTTAAAATCTATGAATCTATTCAGACGCTCACGAAGGAAAAGAAATAGAAATAAGGGTTGATAGAAAATCTTCTAGGAAGTGAAAACACAACTTCAATGAATTTGAAATGACGATATAAATTGTTTTACAAGTTTAAACAAATTTCTTGTTACACGATATGTTAATTCGATGTCCAATACGCTATTTAAAGTCTTTAAAATCAATGACGATATATTTTTTTTTACAAGTTTAAACAAATTTCTTGTTACACGATATGTTAATTCGATGTCCAATACGCTATTTAAAGTCTTTAAAATCAATGAATCAATTCAGACACTCATGAAGGAAAAGAAATATAAATCAGGGTTGATAGAAAATCTTCCAGGAACTGAAAATCACTACTTCAAGAATTTGAAATGACGATTCTGATTGTTTTACAAATTTCAAGGGTTTCCCTGTTACAGGATATGTTAATCGATGTCCAATACACTATTTAAAGTCTTTAAAATCAATGAATCTATTCAGACGCTCATGAAGGAAAAGAAATAGAAATAAGAGTTGATAGAAAATCTTCCAGGAAGTGACAACACAACTTCAATGAATTTGAAATGACGATATAAATTGTTTTACAAGTTTAAACAAATTTCTTGTTACAAGATATGTTAATCGATGTCCAATACACTATTTAAAGTTTTTAAAATCTATGAATCTATTCAGACGCTCACGAAGGAAAAGAAATAGAAATAAGAGTTGATAGAAAATCTTCCAGGAAGTGAAAACACAATTTCAATGAATTTGAAATGACGATATAAATTGTTTTACAAGTTTAAACAAATTTCTTGTTACACGATATGTTAATTCGATGTCCAATACGCTATTTAAAGTCTTTAAAATCAATGAACCTATTGAGACACTCATGAAGGAAAAGAAATAGAAATAAGGGTTGATAGAAAATCTTCCAGGAACTGAAAATCACTACTTCAATGAATTTGAAATGACGATTCTGATTGTTTTACAAATTTCAAAGGTTTCCCTGTTACAGGATATGTTAATCGATGTCCAATACACTATTTCAAGTCTTTAAAATCAATGAATCTATTAAGACAATCATGAAGGAAAAGAAATAGAAATAAGAGTTGATAGAAAATCTTCCAGGAAGTGAAAACACAATTTCAATGAATTTGAAATGACGATATAAATTGTTTTACAAGTTTAAACAAATTTCTTGTTACACGATATGTTAATTCGATGTCCAATACGCTATTTAAAGTCTTTAAAATCAATGAATCTATTCAGACACTCATGAAGGAAAAGAAATAGAAATAAGGGTTGATAGAAAATCTTCCAGGAAGTAAAAACACAACTTCAATGAATTTGAAATGACGATATAAATTGTTTTACAAGTTTAAACAAATTTCTTGTTACACGATATGTTAATTCGATGTCCAATACGCTATTTAAAGTCTTTAAAATCAATGAATCTATTAAGACACTCATGAAGGAAAAGAAATAGAAATAAGAGTTGATGGAAAATCTTCCAGGAAGTGAAAACACAACTTCAATGAATTTGAAATGACGATATAAATTGTTTTACAAGTTTAAACAAATTTCTTGTTACACGATATGTTAATTCGATGTCCAATACGCTATTTAAAGTCTTTAAAATCTATGAATCTATTCAGACGCTCACGAAGGAAAAGAAATAGAAATAAGTGTTGATAGAAAATCTTCCAGGAAGTGACAACACAACTTCAATGAATTTGAAATGACGATATAAATTGTTTTACAAGTTTAAACAAATTTCTTGTTACAAGATATGTTAATTCGATGTCCAATACGCTATTTAAAGTTTTTAAAATCAATGAATCTATTCAGACGCTTATGAAGGAAAAGAAATAGAAATAAGGGTTGATAGAAAATCTTCCAGGAAGTGAAAACACAACTTCAATGAATTTGAAATGACGATATAAATTGTTTTACAAGTTTAAACAAATTTCTTGTTACACGATATGTTAATTCGATGTCCAATACGCTATTTAAAGTCTTTAAAATCAATGAATCTATTAAGACACTCATGAAGGAAAAGAAATATAAATCAGGGTTGATAGAAAATCTTCCAGGAACTGAAAATCACAACTTCAATGAATTTGAAATGACGATTCTGATTGTTTTACAAATTTCAAAGGTTTCCCTGTTACAGGATATGTTAATCGATGTCCAATACACTATTTCAAGTCTTTAAAATCAATGAATCTATTAAGACACTCATGAAGGAAAAGAAATAAAAATAAGAGTTGATAGAAAATCTTCCAGGAAGTGAAAACACAATTTCAATGAATTTGAAATGACGATATAAATTGTTTTACAAGTTTAAACAAATTTCTTGTTACACGATATGTTAATCGATGCCCAATACACTATTTAAAGTTTTTAAAATCTATGAATCTATTCAGACAATCATGAAGGAAAAGAAATAGAAATAAGAGTTGATAGAAAATCTTCCAGGAAGTGAAAACACAATTTCAATGAATTTGAAATGACGATATAAATTGTTTTACAAGTTTAAACAAATTTCTTGTTACACGATATGTTAATTCGATGTCCAATACGCTATTTAAAGTCTTTAAAATCAATGAATCTATTCAGACACTCATGAAGGAAAAGAAATAGAAATAAGGGTTGATAGAAAATCTTCCAGGAAGTAAAAACACAACTTCAATGAATTTGAAATGACGATATAAATTGTTTTACAAGTTTAAACAAATTTCTTGTTACACGATATGTTAATTCGATGTCCAATACGCTATTTAAAGTCTTTAAAATCAATGAATCTATTAAGACACTCATGAAGGAAAAGAAATAGAAATAAGAGTTGATGGAAAATCTTCCAGGAAGTGAAAACACAACTTCAATGAATTTGAAATGACGATATAAATTGTTTTACAAGTTTAAACAAATTTCTTGTTACACGATATGTTAATTCGATGTCCAATACGCTATTTAAAGTCTTTAAAATCTATGAATCTATTCAGACGCTCACGAAGGAAAAGAAATAGAAATAAGTGTTGATAGAAAATCTTCCAGGAAGTGACAACACAGCTTCAATGAATTTGAAATGACGATATAAATTGTTTTACAAGTTTAAACAAATTTCTTGTTACAAGATATGTTAATTCGATGTCCAATACGCTATTTAAAGTTTTTAAAATCAATGAATCTATTCAGACGCTTATGAAGGAAAAGAAATAGAAATAAGGGTTGATAGAAAATCTTCCAGGAAGTGAAAACACAACTTCAATGAATTTGAAATGACGATATAAATTGTTTTACAAGTTTAAACAAATTTCTTGTTACACGATATGTTAATTCGATGTCCAATACGCTATTTAAAGTCTTTAAAATCAATGAATCTATTAAGACACTCATGAAGGAAAAGAAATATAAATCAGGGTTGATAGAAAATCTTCCAGGAACTGAAAATCACAACTTCAATGAATTTGAAATGACGATTCTGATTGTTTTACAAATTTCAAAGGTTTCCCTGTTACAGGATATGTTAATCGATGTCCAATACACTATTTCAAGTCTTTAAAATCAATGAATCTATTAAGACACTCATGAAGGAAAAGAAATAAAAATAAGAGTTGATAGAAAATCTTCCAGGAAGTGAAAACACAATTTCAATGAATTTGAAATGACGATATAAATTGTTTTACAAGTTTAAACAAATTTCTTGTTACACGATATGTTAATCGATGTCCAATACACTATTTAAAGTTTTTAAAATCTATGAATCTATTCAGACGCTCACGAAGGAAAAGAAATAGAAATAAGAGTTGATAGAAAATCTTCCAGGAAGTGAAAACACAATTTCAATGAATTTGAAATGACGATATAAATTGTTTTACAAGTTTAAACAAATTTCTTGTTACACGATATGTTAATTCGATGTCCAATACGCTATTTAAAGTCTTTAAAATCAATGAACCTATTGAGACACTCATGAAGGAAAAGAAATAGAAATAAGGGTTGATAGAAAATCTTCCAGGAACTGAAAATCACTACTTCAATGAATTTGAAATGACGATTCTGATTGTTTTACAAATTTCAAAGGTTTCCCTGTTACAGGATATGTTAATCGATGTCCAATACACTATTTCAAGTCTTTAAAATCAATGAATCTATTAAGACAATCATGAAGGAAAAGAAATAGAAATAAGAGTTGATAGAAAATCTTCCAGGAAGTGAAAACACAATTTCAATGAATTTGAAATGACGATATAAATTGTTTTACAAGTTTAAACAAATTTCTTGTTACACGATATGTTAATTCGATGTCCAATACGCTATTTAAAGTCTTTAAAATCAATGAATCTATTCAGACACTCATGAAGGAAAAGAAATAGAAATAAGGGTTGATAGAAAATCTTCCAGGAAGTAAAAACACAACTTCAATGAATTTGAAATGACGATATAAATTGTTTTACAAGTTTAAACAAATTTCTTGTTACACGATATGTTAATTCGATGTCCAATACGCTATTTAAAGTCTTTAAAATCAATGAATCTATTAAGACACTCATGAAGGAAAAGAAATAGAAATAAGAGTTGATGGAAAATCTTCCAGGAAGTGAAAACACAACTTCAATGAATTTGAAATGACGATATAAATTGTTTTACAAGTTTAAACAAATTTCTTGTTACACGATATGTTAATTCGATGTCCAATACGCTATTTAAAGTCTTTAAAATCTATGAATCTATTCAGACGCTCACGAAGGAAAAGAAATAGAAATAAGTGTTGATAGAAAATCTTCCAGGAAGTGACAACACAACTTCAATGAATTTGAAATGACGATATAAATTGTTTTACAAGTTTAAACAAATTTCTTGTTACAAGATATGTTAATTCGATGTCCAATACGCTATTTAAAGTTTTTAAAATCAATGAATCTATTCAGACGCTTATGAAGGAAAAGAAATAGAAATAAGGGTTGATAGAAAATCTTCCAGGAAGTGAAAACACAACTTCAATGAATTTGAAATGACGATATAAATTGTTTTACAAGTTTAAACAAATTTCTTGTTACACGATATGTTAATTCGATGTCCAATACGCTATTTAAAGTCTTTAAAATCAATGAATCTATTAAGACACTCATGAAGGAAAAGAAATATAAATCAGGGTTGATAGAAAATCTTCCAGGAACTGAAAATCACAACTTCAATGAATTTGAAATGACGATTCTGATTGTTTTACAAATTTCAAAGGTTTCCCTGTTACAGGATATGTTAATCGATGTCCAATACACTATTTCAAGTCTTTAAAATCAATGAATCTATTAAGACACTCATGAAGGAAAAGAAATAAAAATAAGGGTTGATAGAAAATCTTCCAGGAAGTGAAAACACAACTTCAATGAATTTGAAATGACGATATAAATTGTTTTACAAGTTTAAACAAATTTCTTGTTACACGATATGTTAATTCGATGTCCAATACGCTATTTAAAGTCTTTAAAATCAATGAACCTATTAAGACACTCATGAAGGAAAAGAAATAGAAATAAGGGTTGATAGAAAATCTTCCAGGAACTGAAAATCACTACTTCAATGAATTTGAAATGACGATTCTGATTGTTTTACAAATTTCAAAGGTTTCCCTGTTACAGGATATGTTAATCGATGTCCAATACACTATTTCAAGTCTTTAAAATCAATGAATCTATTCAGACGCTCACGAAGGAAAAGAAATAGAAATAAGTGTTGATAGAAAATCTTCCAGGAAGTGAAAACACAACTTCAATGAATTTGAAATGACGATATAAATTGTTTTACAAGTTTAAACAAATTTCTTGTTACACGATATGTTAATTCGATGTCCAATATGCTATTTAAAGTTTTTAAAATCTATGAATCTATTCAGACGCTCACGAAGGAAAAGAAATAGAAATAAGGGTTGATAGAAAATCTTCTAGGAAGTGAAAACACAACTTCAATGAATTTGAAATGACGATATAAATTATTTACAAGTTTAAACAAATTTCTTGTTACACGATATGATAATTCGATGTCCAATACGCTATTTAAAGTCTTTAAAATCAATGAATCTATTCAGACACTCATGAAGGAAAAGAAATAGAAATAAGGGTTGATAGAAAATCTTCCAGGAAGTGAAAACACAACTTCAATGAATTTGAAATGACGATATAAATTGTTTTACAAGTTTAAACAAATTTCTTGTTACACGATATGTTAATTCGATGTCCAATACGCTATTTAAAGTCTTTAAAATCAATGAATCTATTCAGACACTCATGAAGGAAAAGAAATAGAAATAAGGGTTGATAGAAAATCTTCCAGGAAGTAAAAACACAACTTCAATGAATTTGAAATGACGATATAAATTGTTTTACAAGTTTAAACAAATTTCTTGTTACACGATATGTTAATTCGATGTCCAATACGCTATTTAAAGTCTTTAAAATCAATGAATCTATTAAGACACTCATGAAGGAAAAGAAATAGAAATAAGAGTTGATGGAAAATCTTCCAGGAAGTGAAAACACAACTTCAATGAATTTGAAATGACGATATAAATTGTTTTACAAGTTTAAACAAATTTCTTGTTACACGATATGTTAATTCGATGTCCAATACGCTATTTAAAGTCTTTAAAATCTATGAATCTATTCAGACGCTCACGAAGGAAAAGAAATAGAAATAAGTGTTGATAGAAAATCTTCCAGGAAGTGACAACACAACTTCAATGAATTTGAAATGACGATATAAATTGTTTTACAAGTTTAAACAAATTTCTTGTTACAAGATATGTTAATTCGATGTCCAATACGCTATTTAAAGTTTTTAAAATCAATGAATCTATTCAGACGCTTATGAAGGAAAAGAAATAGAAATAAGGGTTGATAGAAAATCTTCCAGGAAGTGAAAACACAACTTCAATGAATTTGAAATGACGATATAAATTGTTTTACAAGTTTAAACAAATTTCTTGTTACACGATATGTTAATTCGATGTCCAATACGCTATTTAAAGTCTTTAAAATCAATGAATCTATTAAGACACTCATGAAGGAAAAGAAATATAAATCAGGGTTGATAGAAAATCTTCCAGGAACTGAAAATCACAACTTCAATGAATTTGAAATGACGATTCTGATTGTTTTACAAATTTCAAAGGTTTCCCTGTTACAGGATATGTTAATCGATGTCCAATACACTATTTCAAGTCTTTAAAATCAATGAATCTATTAAGACACTCATGAAGGAAAAGAAATAAAAATAAGAGTTGATAGAAAATCTTCCAGGAAGTGAAAACACAATTTCAATGAATTTGAAATGACGATATAAATTGTTTTACAAGTTTAAACAAATTTCTTGTTACACGATATGTTAATCGATGTCCAATACACTATTTAAAGTTTTTAAAATCTATGAATCTATTCAGACGCTCACGAAGGAAAAGAAATAGAAATAAGAGTTGATAGAAAATCTTCCAGGAAGTGAAAACACAATTTCAATGAATTTGAAATGACGATATAAATTGTTTTACAAGTTTAAACAAATTTCTTGTTACACGATATGTTAATTCGATGTCCAATACGCTATTTAAAGTCTTTAAAATCAATGAACCTATTAAGACACTCATGAAGGAAAAGAAATAGAAATAAGGGTTGATAGAAAATCTTCCAGGAACTGAAAATCACTACTTCAATGAATTTGAAATGACGATTCTGATTGTTTTACAAATTTCAAAGGTTTCCCTGTTACAGGATATGTTAATCGATGTCCAATACACTATTTCAAGTCTTTAAAATCAATGAATCTATTAAGACACTCATGAAGGAAAAGAAATAGAAATAAGAGTTGATAGAAAATCTTCCAGGAAGTGAAAACACAACTTCAATGAATTTGAAATGACGATATAAATTGTTTTACAAGTTTAAACAAATTTCTTGTTACACGATATGTTAATTCGATGTCCAATACGCTATTTAAAGTCTTTAAAATCAATGAATCTATTCAGACACTCATGAAGGAAAAGAAATAGAAATAAGGGTTGATAGAAAATCTTCCAGGAAGTGAAAATCACTACTTCAATGAATTTGAAATGACGATTCTGATTGTTTTACAAATTTCAAAGGTTTCCCTGTTACAGGATATGTTAATCGATGTCCAATACACTATTTCAAGTTTTAAAAATCAATGAATCTATTAAGACACTCATGAAGGAAAAGAAATAGAAATAAGAGTTGATAGAAAATCTTCCAGGAAGTGAAAACACAATTTCAATGAATTTGAAATGACGATATAAATTGTTTTACAAGTTTAAACAAATTTCTTGTTACACGATATGTTAATTCGATGTCCAATACGCTATTTAAAGTCTTTAAAATCAATGAACCTATTAAGACACTCATGAAGGAAAAGAAATAGAAATAAGGGTTGATAGAAAATCTTCCAGGAACTGAAAATCACTACTTCAATGAATTTGAAATGACGATTCTGATTGTTTTACAAATTTCAAAGGTTTCCCTGTTACAGGATATGTTAATCGATGTCCAATACACTATTTCAAGTCTTTAAAATCAATGAATCTATTAAGACACTCATGAAGGAAAAGAAATAGAAATAAGAGTTGATAGAAAATCTTCCAGGAAGTGAAAACACAACTTCAATGAATTTGAAATGACGATATAAATTGTTTTACAAGTTTAAACAAATTTCTTGTTACACGATATTTTAATTCGATGTCCAATACGCTATTTAAAGTCTTTAAAATCAATGAATCTATTCAGACACTCATGAAGGAAAAGAAATAGAAATAAGGGTTGATAGAAAATCTTCCAGGAAGTGAAAATCACTACTTCAATGAATTAGAAATGACGATTCTGATTGTTTTACAAATTTCAAAGGTTTCCCTGTTACAGGATATGTTAATCGATGTCCAATACACTATTTCAAGTTTTAAAAATCAATGAATCTATTCAGACACTCATGAAGGAAAAGAAATAGAAATAAGGGTTGATAGAAAATCTTCCAGGAAGTGAAAACACAACTTCAATGAATTTGAAATGACGATATAAATTGTTTTACAAGTTTAAACAAATTTCTTGTTACACGATATGTTAATTCGATGTCCAATACGCTATTTAAAGTCTTTAAAATCAATGAATCTATTCAGACACTCATGAAGGAAAAGAAATAGAAATAAGGGTTGATAGAAAATCTTCCAGGAAGTGAAAACACAACTTCAATGAATTTGAAATGACGATATAAATTGTTTTACAAGTTTAAACAAATTTCTTGTTACACGATATGTTAATTCGATGTCCAATACGCTATTTAAAGTCTTTAAAATCAATGAATCTATTCAGACACTCATGAAGGAAAAGAAATAGAAATAAGGGTTGATAGAAAATCTTCCAGGAAGTAAAAACACAACTTCAATGAATTTGAAATGACGATATAAATTGTTTTACAAGTTTAAACAAATTTCTTGTTACACGATATGTTAATTCGATGTCCAATACGCTATTTAAAGTCTTTAAAGTCAATGAATCTATTAAGACACTCATGAAGGAAAAGAAATTGAAATAAGGGTTGATAGAAAATCTTCCAGGAACTGAAAATCACTACTTCAATGAATTTGAAATGACGATTTAAATTGTTTTACAAGTTTAAACAAATTTCTTGTTACACGATATGTTAATCGATGTCCAATACACTATTTAAAGTTTTTAAAATCTATGAATCTATTCAGACGCTCACGAAGGAAAAGAAATAGAAATAAGAGTTGATAGAAAATCTTCCAGGAAGTGAAAACACAATTTCAATGAATTTGAAATGACGATATAAATTGTTTTACAAGTTTAAACAAATTTCTTGTTACACGATATGTTAATTCGATGTCCAATACGCTATTTAAAGTCTTTAAAATCAATGAACCTATTAAGACACTCATGAAGGAAAAGAAATAGAAATAAGGGTTGATAGAAAATCTTCCAGGAACTGAAAATCACTACTTCAATGAATTTGAAATGACGATTCTGATTGTTTTACAAATTTCAAAGGTTTCCCTGTTACAGGATATGTTAATCGATGTCCAATACACTATTTCAAGTCTTTAAAATCAATGAATCTATTAAGACACCCATGAAGGAAAAGAAATAAAAATAAGAGTTGATAGAAAATCTTCCAGGAAGTGAAAACACAATTTCAATGAATTTGAAATGACGATATAAATTGTTTTACAAGTTTAAACAAATTTCTTGTTACACGATATGTTAATCGATGTCCAATACACTATTTAAAGTTTTTAAAATCTATGAATCTATTCAGACGCTCACGAAGGAAAAGAAATAGAAATAAGAGTTGATAGAAAATCTTCCAGGAAGTGAAAACACAATTTCAATGAATTTGAAATGACGATATAAATTGTTTTACAAGTTTAAACAAATTTCTTGTTACACGATATGTTAATTCGATGTCCAATACGCTATTTAAAGTCTTTAAAATCAATGAACCTATTGAGACACTCATGAAGGAAAAGAAATAGAAATAAGGGTTGATAGAAAATCTTCCAGGAACTGAAAATCACTACTTCAATGAATTTGAAATGACGATTCTGATTGTTTTACAAATTTCAAAGGTTTCCCTGTTACAGGATATGTTAATCGATGTCCAATACACTATTTCAAGTCTTTAAAATCAATGAATCTATTAAGACAATCATGAAGGAAAAGAAATAGAAATAAGAGTTGATAGAAAATCTTCCAGGAAGTGAAAACACAATTTCAATGAATTTGAAATGACGATATAAATTGTTTTACAAGTTTAAACAAATTTCTTGTTACACGATATGTTAATTCGATGTCCAATACGCTATTTAAAGTCTTTAAAATCAATGAATCTATTCAGACACTCATGAAGGAAAAGAAATAGAAATAAGGGTTGATAGAAAATCTTCCAGGAAGTAAAAACACAACTTCAATGAATTTGAAATGACGATATAAATTGTTTTACAAGTTTAAACAAATTTCTTGTTACACGATATGTTAATTCGATGTCCAATACGCTATTTAAAGTCTTTAAAATCAATGAATCTATTAAGACACTCATGAAGGAAAAGAAATAGAAATAAGAGTTGATGGAAAATCTTCCAGGAAGTGAAAACACAACTTCAATGAATTTGAAATGACGATATAAATTGTTTTACAAGTTTAAACAAATTTCTTGTTACACGATATGTTAATTCGATGTCCAATACGCTATTTAAAGTCTTTAAAATCTATGAATCTATTCAGACGCTCACGAAGGAAAAGAAATAGAAATAAGTGTTGATAGAAAATCTTCCAGGAAGTGACAACACAACTTCAATGAATTTGAAATGACGATATAAATTGTTTTACAAGTTTAAACAAATTTCTTGTTACAAGATATGTTAATTCGATGTCCAATACGCTATTTAAAGTTTTTAAAATCAATGAATCTATTCAGACGCTTATGAAGGAAAAGAAATAGAAATAAGGGTTGATAGAAAATCTTCCAGGAAGTGAAAACACAACTTCAATGAATTTGAAATGACGATATAAATTGTTTTACAAGTTTAAACAAATTTCTTGTTACACGATATGTTAATTCGATGTCCAATACGCTATTTAAAGTCTTTAAAATCAATGAATCTATTAAGACACTCATGAAGGAAAAGAAATATAAATCAGGGTTGATAGAAAATCTTCCAGGAACTGAAAATCACAACTTCAATGAATTTGAAATGACGATTCTGATTGTTTTACAAATTTCAAAGGTTTCCCTGTTACAGGATATGTTAATCGATGTCCAATACACTATTTCAAGTCTTTAAAATCAATGAATCTATTAAGACACTCATGAAGGAAAAGAAATAAAAATAAGAGTTGATAGAAAATCTTCCAGGAAGTGAAAACACAATTTCAATGAATTTGAAATGACGATATAAATTGTTTTACAAGTTTAAACAAATTTCTTGTTACACGATATGTTAATCGATGCCCAATACACTATTTAAAGTTTTTAAAATCTATGAATCTATTCAGACAATCATGAAGGAAAAGAAATAGAAATAAGAGTTGATAGAAAATCTTCCAGGAAGTGAAAACACAATTTCAATGAATTTGAAATGACGATATAAATTGTTTTACAAGTTTAAACAAATTTCTTGTTACACGATATGTTAATTCGATGTCCAATACGCTATTTAAAGTCTTTAAAATCAATGAATCTATTCAGACACTCATGAAGGAAAAGAAATAGAAATAAGGGTTGATAGAAAATCTTCCAGGAAGTAAAAACACAACTTCAATGAATTTGAAATGACGATATAAATTGTTTTACAAGTTTAAACAAATTTCTTGTTACACGATATGTTAATTCGATGTCCAATACGCTATTTAAAGTCTTTAAAATCAATGAATCTATTAAGACACTCATGAAGGAAAAGAAATAGAAATAAGAGTTGATGGAAAATCTTCCAGGAAGTGAAAACACAACTTCAATGAATTTGAAATGACGATATAAATTGTTTTACAAGTTTAAACAAATTTCTTGTTACACGATATGTTAATTCGATGTCCAATACGCTATTTAAAGTCTTTAAAATCTATGAATCTATTCAGACGCTCACGAAGGAAAAGAAATAGAAATAAGTGTTGATAGAAAATCTTCCAGGAAGTGACAACACAACTTCAATGAATTTGAAATGACGATATAAATTGTTTTACAAGTTTAAACAAATTTCTTGTTACAAGATATGTTAATTCGATGTCCAATACGCTATTTAAAGTTTTTAAAATCAATGAATCTATTCAGACGCTTATGAAGGAAAAGAAATAGAAATAAGGGTTGATAGAAAATCTTCCAGGAAGTGAAAACACAATTTCAATGAATTTGAAATGACGATATAAATTGTTTTACAAGTTTAAACAAATTTCTTGTTACACGATATGTTAATCGATGTCCAATACACTATTTAAAGTTTTTAAAATCTATGAATCTATTCAGACGCTCACGAAGGAAAAGAAATAGAAATAAGAGTTGATAGAAAATCTTCCAGGAAGTGAAAACACAATTTCAATGAATTTGAAATGACGATATAAATTGTTTTACAAGTTTAAACAAATTTCTTGTTACACGATATGTTAATTCGATGTCCAATACGCTATTTAAAGTCTTTAAAATCAATGAATCTATTAAGACACTCATGAAGGAAAAGAAATATAAATCAGGGTTGATAGAAAATCTTCCAGGAACTGAAAATCACAACTTCAATGAATTTGAAATGACGATTCTGATTGTTTTACAAATTTCAAAGGTTTCCCTGTTACAGGATATGTTAATCGATGTCCAATACACTATTTCAAGTCTTTAAAATCAATGAATCTATTAAGACACTCATGAAGGAAAAGAAATAAAAATAAGAGTTGATAGAAAATCTTCCAGGAAGTGAAAACACAATTTCAATGAATTTGAAATGACGATATAAATTGTTTTACAAGTTTAAACAAATTTCTTGTTACACGATATGTTAATCGATGCCCAATACACTATTTAAAGTTTTTAAAATCTATGAATCTATTCAGACAATCATGAAGGAAAAGAAATAGAAATAAGAGTTGATAGAAAATCTTCCAGGAAGTGAAAACACAATTTCAATGAATTTGAAATGACGATATAAATTGTTTTACAAGTTTAAACAAATTTCTTGTTACACGATATGTTAATTCGATGTCCAATACGCTATTTAAAGTCTTTAAAATCAATGAATCTATTCAGACACTCATGAAGGAAAAGAAATAGAAATAAGGGTTGATAGAAAATCTTCCAGGAAGTAAAAACACAACTTCAATGAATTTGAAATGACGATATAAATTGTTTTACAAGTTTAAACAAATTTCTTGTTACACGATATGTTAATTCGATGTCCAATACGCTATTTAAAGTCTTTAAAATCAATGAATCTATTAAGACACTCATGAAGGAAAAGAAATAGAAATAAGAGTTGATGGAAAATCTTCCAGGAAGTGAAAACACAACTTCAATGAATTTGAAATAACGATATAAATTGTTTTACAAGTTTAAACAAATTTCTTGTTACACGATATGTTAATTCGATGTCCAATACGCTATTTAAAGTCTTTAAAATCTATGAATCTATTCAGACGCTCACGAAGGAAAAGAAATAGAAATAAGTGTTGATAGAAAATCTTCCAGGAAGTGACAACACAACTTCAATGAATTTGAAATGACGATATAAATTGTTTTACAAGTTTAAACAAATTTCTTGTTACAAGATATGTTAATTCGATGTCCAATACGCTATTTAAAGTTTTTAAAATCAATGAATCTATTCAGACGCTTATGAAGGAAAAGAAATAGAAATAAGGGTTGATAGAAAATCTTCCAGGAAGTGAAAACACAATTTCAATGAATTTGAAATGACGATATAAATTGTTTTACAAGTTTAAACAAATTTCTTGTTACACGATATGTTAATCGATGTCCAATACACTATTTAAAGTTTTTAAAATCTATGAATCTATTCAGACGCTCACGAAGGAAAAGAAATAGAAATAAGAGTTGATAGAAAATCTTCCAGGAAGTGAAAACACAATTTCAATGAATTTGAAATGACGATATAAATTGTTTTACAAGTTTAAACAAATTTCTTGTTACACGATATGTTAATTCGATGTCCAATACGCTATTTAAAGTCTTTAAAATCAATGAACCTATTAAGACACTCATGAAGGAAAAGAAATAGAAATAAGGGTTGATAGAAAATCTTCCAGGAACTGAAAATCACTACTTCAATGAATTTGAAATGACGATTCTGATTGTTTTACAAATTTCAAAGGTTTCCCTGTTACAGGATATGTTAATCGATGTCCAATACACTATTTCAAGTCTTTAAAATCAATGAATCTATTAAGACACTCATGAAGGAAAAAAAATAGAAATAAGAGTTGATAGAAAATCTTCCAGGAAGTGAAAACACAACTTCAATGAATTTGAAATGACGATATAAATTGTTTTACAAGTTTAAACAAATTTCTTGTTACACGATATGTTAATTCGATGTCCAATACGCTATTTAAAGTCTTTAAAATCAATGAATCTATTCAGACACTCATGAAGGAAAAGAAATAGAAATAAGGGTTGATAGAAAATCTTCCAGGAAGTGAAAATCACTACTTCAATGAATTTGAAATGACGATTCTGATTGTTTTACAAATTTCAAAGGTTTCCCTGTTACAGGATATGTTAATCGATGTCCAATACACTATTTCAAGTTTTAAAAATCAATGAATCTATTAAGACACTCATGAAGGAAAAGAAATAGAAATAAGAGTTGATAGAAAATCTTCCAGGAAGTGAAAACACAATTTCAATGAATTTGAAATGACGATATAAATTGTTTTACAAGTTTAAACAAATTTCTTGTTACACGATATGTTAATTCGATGTCCAATACGCTATTTAAAGTCTTTAAAATCAATGAACCTATTAAGACACTCATGAAGGAAAAGAAATAGAAATAAGGGTTGATAGAAAATCTTCCAGGAACTGAAAATCACTACTTCAATGAATTTGAAATGACGATTCTGATTGTTTTACAAATTTCAAAGGTTTCCCTGTTACAGGATATGTTAATCGATGTCCAATACACTATTTCAAGTCTTTAAAATCAATGAATCTATTAAGACACTCATGAAGGAAAAGAAATAGAAATAAGAGTTGATAGAAAATCTTCCAGGAAGTGAAAACACAACTTCAATGAATTTGAAATGACGATATAAATTGTTTTACAAGTTTAAACAAATTTCTTGTTACACGATATTTTAATTCGATGTCCAATACGCTATTTAAAGTCTTTAAAATCAATGAATCTATTCAGACACTCATGAAGGAAAAGAAATAGAAATAAGGGTTGATAGAAAATCTTCCAGGAAGTGAAAATCACTACTTCAATGAATTAGAAATGACGATTCTGATTGTTTTACAAATTTCAAAGGTTTCCCTGTTACAGGATAT
The DNA here is from genome assembly GCF_021234035.1 of Daphnia pulicaria. Taxonomy (NCBI): domain Eukaryota; kingdom Metazoa; phylum Arthropoda; class Branchiopoda; order Diplostraca; family Daphniidae; genus Daphnia; species Daphnia pulicaria. The sequence continues at coordinate 23,654,878 of NC_060918.1, read as the reverse complement.
GTTAATCGATGTCCAATACACTATTTCAAGTTTTAAAAATCAATGAATCTATTAAGACACTCATGAAGGAAAAGAAATAGAAATAAGAGTTGATAGAAAATCTTCCAGGAAGTGAAAACACAACTTCAATGAATTTGAAATGACGATATAAATTGTTTTACAAGTTTAAACAAATTTCTTGTTACACGATATGTTAATTCGATGTCCAATACGCTATTTAAAGTCTTTAAAATCAATTATCTATTCAGACACTCATGAAGGAAAAGAAATAGAAATAAGGGTTGATAGAAAATCTTCCAGGAAGTAAAAACACAACTTCAATGAATTTGAAATGACGATATAAATTGTTTTACAAGTTTAAACAAATTTCTTGTTACACGATATGTTAATTCGATGTCCAATACGCTATTTAAAGTCTTTAAAATCAATGAACCTATTAAGACACTCATGAAGGAAAAGAAATAGAAATAAGGGTTGATAGAAAATCTTCCAGGAACTGAAAATCACTACTTCAATGAATTTGAAATGACGATTCTGATTGTTTTACAAATTTCAAAGGTTTCCCTGTTACAGGATATGTTAATCGATGTCCAATACACTATTTCAAGTCTTTAAAATCAATGAATCTATTAAGACACCCATGAAGGAAAAGAAATAGAAATAAGAGTTGATAGAAAATCTTCCAGGAAGTGAAAACACAACTTCAATGAATTTGAAATGACGATATAAATTGTTTTACAAGTTTAAACAAATTTCTTGTTACACGATATGTTAATTCGATGTCCAATACGCTATTTAAAGTCTTTAAAATCAATGAATCTATTCAGACACTCATGAAGGAAAAGAAATAGAAATAAGGGTTGATAGAAAATCTTCCAGGAAGTAAAAACACAACTTCAATGAATTTGAAATGACGATATAAATTGTTTTACAAGTTTAAACAAATTTCTTGTTACACGATATGTTAATTCGATGTCCAATACGCTATTTAAAGTCTTTAAAATCAATGAATCTATTCAGACACTCATGAAGGAAAAGAAATAGAAATAAGGGTTGATAGAAAATCTTCCAGGAAGTGAAAACACAACTTCAATGAATTTGAAATGACGATATAAATTGTTTTACAAGTTTAAACAAATTTCTTGTTACACGATATGTTAATTCGATGTCCAATACGCTATTTAAAGTCTTTAAAATCAATGAATCTATTCAGACACTCATGAAGGAAAAGAAATAGAAATAAGGGTTGATAGAAAATCTTCCAGGAAGTAAAAACACAACTTCAATGAATTTGAAATGACGATATAAATTGTTTTACAAGTTTAAACAAATTTCTTGTTACACGATATGTTAATTCGATGTCCAATACGCTATTTAAAGTCTTTAAAATCAATTATCTATTCAGACACTCATGAAGGAAAAGAAATAGAAATAAGGGTTGATAGAAAATCTTCCAGGAACTGAAAATCACTACTTCAATGAATTTGAAATGACGATTCTGATTGTTTTACAAATTTCAAAGGTTTCCCTGTTACAGGATATGTTAATCGATGTCCAATACACTATTTCAAGTCTTTAAAATCAATGAATCTATTAAGACACCCATGAAGGAAAAGAAATAGAAATAAGAGTTGATAGAAAATCTTCCAGGAAGTGAAAACACAACTTCAATGAATTTGAAATGACGATATAAATTGTTTTACAAGTTTAAACAAATTTCTTGTTACACGATATGTTAATTCGATGTCCAATACGCTATTTAAAGTCTTTAAAATCAATGAATCTATTCAGACACTCATGAAGGAAAAGAAATAGAAATAAGGGTTGATAGAAAATCTTCCAGGAAGTGAAAATCACTACTTCAATGAATTTGAAATGACGATTCTGATTGTTTTACAAATTTCAAAGGTTTCCCTGTTACAGGATATGTTAATCGATGTCCAATACACTATTTCAAGTTTTCAAAATCAATGAATCTATTAAGACACTCATGAAGGAAAAGAAATAGAAATAAGAGTTGATAGAAAATCTTCCAGGAAGTGAAAACACAACTTCAATGAATTTGAAATGACGATATAAATTGTTTTACAAGTTTAAACAAATTTCTTGTTACACGATATGTTAATTCGATGTCCAATACGCTATTTAAAGTCTTTAAAATCAATGAATCTATTCAGACACTCATGAAGGAAAAGAAATAGAAATAAGGGTTGATAGAAAATCTTCCAGGAAGTAAAAACACAACTTCAATGAATTTGAAATGACGATATAAATTGTTTTACAAGTTTAAACAAATTTCTTGTTACACGATATGTTAATTCGATGTCCAATACGCTATTTAAAGTCTTTAAAATCAATGAATCTATTCAGACACTCATGAAGGAAAAGAAATAGAAATAAGGGTTGATAGAAAATCTTCCAGGAAGTGAAAACACAACTTCAATGAATTTGAAATGACGATATAAATTGTTTTACAAGTTTAAACAAATTTCTTGTTACACGATATGTTAATTCGATGTCCAATACGCTATTTAAAGTCTTTAAAATCAATGAATCTATTCAGACACTCATGAAGGAAAAGAAATAGAAATAAGGGTTGATAGAAAATCTTCCAGGAAGTAAAAACACAACTTCAATGAATTTGAAATGACGATATAAATTGTTTTACAAGTTTAAACAAATTTCTTGTTACACGATATGTTAATTCGATGTCCAATACGCTATTTAAAGTCTTTAAAGTCAATGAATCTATTAAGACACTCATGAAGGAAAAGAAATTGAAATAAGGGTTGATAGAAAATCTTCCAGGAACTGAAAATCACTACTTCAATGAATTTGAAATGACGATTCTGATTGTTTTACAAATTTCAAGGGTTTCCCTGTTACAGGATATGTTAATCGATGTCCAATACACTATTTAAAGTTTTTAAAATCTATGAATCTATTCAGACGCTCACGAAGGAAAAGAAATAGAAATAAGAGTTGATAGAAAATCTTCCAGGAAGTGAAAACACAACTTCAATGAATTTGAAATGACGATATAAATTGTTTTACAAGTTTAAACAAATTTCTTGTTACACGATATGTTAATTCGATGTCCAATACGCTATTTAAAGTTTTTAAAATCTATGAATCTATTCAGACGCTCACGAAGGAAAAGAAATAGAAATAAGGGTTGATAGAAAATCTTCTAGGAAGTGAAAACACAACTTCAATGAATTTGAAATGACGATATAAATTATTTACAAGTTTAAACAAATTTCTTGTTACACGATATGATAATTCGATGTCCAATACGCTATTTAAAGTCTTTAAAATCAATGAATCTATTCAGACACTCATGAAGGAAAAGAAATAGAAATAAGGGTTGATAGTAAATCTTCCAGGAAGTGAAAACACAACTTCAATGAATTTGAAATGACGATATAAATTGTTTTACAAGTTTAAACAAATTTCTTGTTACACGATATGTTAATTCGATGTCCAATACGCTATTTAAAGTCTTTAAAATCAATGAACCTATTAAGACACTCATGAAGGAAAAGAAATAGAAATAAGGGTTGATAGAAAATCTTCCAGGAACTGAAAATCACTACTTCAATGAATTTGAAATGACGATTCTGATTGTTTTACAAATTTCAAAGGTTTCCCTGTTACAGGATATGTTAATCGATGTCCAATACACTATTTCAAGTTTTCAAAATCAATGAATCTATTAAGACACTCATGAAGGAAAAGAAATAGAAATAAGAGTTGATAGAAAATCTTCCAGGAAGTGAAAACACAACTTCAATGAATTTGAAATGACGATATAAATTGTTTTACAAGTTTAAACAAATTTCTTGTTACACGATATGTTAATTCGATGTCCAATACGCTATTTAAAGTCTTTAAAATCAATGAATCTATTCAGACACTCATGAAGGAAAAGAAATAGAAATAAGGGTTGATAGAAAATCTTCCAGGAAGTAAAAACACAACTTCAATGAATTTGAAATGACGATATAAATTGTTTTACAAGTTTAAACAAATTTCTTGTTACACGATATGTTAATTCGATGTCCAATACGCTATTTAAAGTCTTTAAAATCAATGAATCTATTCAGACACTCATGAAGGAAAAGAAATAGAAATAAGGGTTGATAGAAAATCTTCCAGGAAGTGAAAACACAACTTCAATGAATTTGAAATGACGATATAAATTGTTTTACAAGTTTAAACAAATTTCTTGTTACACGATATGTTAATTCGATGTCCAATACGCTATTTAAAGTCTTTAAAATCAATGAATCTATTCAGACACTCATGAAGGAAAAGAAATAGAAATAAGGGTTGATAGAAAATCTTCCAGGAACTGAAAATCACTACTTCAATGAATTTGAAATGACGATTCTGATTGTTTTACAAATTTCAAAGGTTTCCCTGTTACAGGATATGTTAATCGATGTCCAATACACTATTTCAAGTTTTCAAAATCAATGAATCTATTAAGACACTCATGAAGGAAAAGAAATAGAAATAAGAGTTGATAGAAAATCTTCCAGGAAGTGAAAACACAACTTCAATGAATTTGAAATGACGATATAAATTGTTTTACAAGTTTAAACAAATTTCTTGTTACACGATATGTTAATTCGATGTCCAATACGCTATTTAAAGTCTTTAAAATCAATGAATCTATTCAGACACTCATGAAGGAAAAGAAATAGAAATAAGGGTTGATAGAAAATCTTCCAGGAAGTAAAAACACAACTTCAATGAATTTGAAATGACGATATAAATTGTTTTACAAGTTTAAACAAATTTCTTGTTACACGATATGTTAATTCGATGTCCAATACGCTATTTAAAGTCTTTAAAATCAATGAATCTATTCAGACACTCATGAAGGAAAAGAAATAGAAGAAAGGGTTGATAGAAAATCTTCCAGGAAGTGAAAACACAACTTCAATGAATTTGAAATGACGATATAAATTGTTTTACAAGTTTAAACAAATTTCTTGTTACACGATATGTTAATTCGATGTCCAATACGCTATTTAAAGTCTTTAAAATCAATGAATCTATTCAGACACTCATGAAGGAAAAGAAATAGAAATAAGGGTTGATAGAAAATCTTCCAGGAAGTAAAAACACAACTTCAATGAATTTGAAATGACGATATAAATTGTTTTACAAGTTTAAACAAATTTCTTGTTACACGATATGTTAATTCGATGTCCAATACGCTATTTAAAGTCTTTAAAGTCAATGAATCTATTAAGACACTCATGAAGGAAAAGAAATTGAAATAAGGGTTGATAGAAAATCTTCCAGGAACTGAAAATCACTACTTCAATGAATTTGAAATGACGATTCTGATTGTTTTACAAATTTCAAGGGTTTCCCTGTTACAGGATATGTTAATCGATGTCCAATACACTATTTAAAGTTTTTAAAATCTATGAATCTATTCAGACGCTCACGAAGGAAAAGAAATAGAAATAAGTGTTGATAGAAAATCTTCCAGGAAGTGAAAACACAACTTCAATGAATTTGAAATGACGATATAAATTGTTTTACAAGTTTAAACAAATTTCTTGTTACACGATATGTTAATTCGATGTCCAATACGCTATTTAAAGTTTTTAAAATCTATGAATCTATTCAGACGCTCACGAAGGAAAAGAAATAGAAATAAGGGTTGATAGAAAATCTTCTAGGAAGTGAAAACACAACTTCAATGAATTTGAAATGACGATATAAATTATTTACAAGTTTAAACAAATTTCTTGTTACACGATATGATAATTCGATGTCCAATACGCTATTTAAAGTCTTTAAAATCAATGAATCTATTCAGACACTCATGAAGGAAAAGAAATAGAAATAAGGGTTGATAGAAAATCTTCCAGGAAGTGAAAACACAACTTCAATGAATTTGAAATGACGATATAAATTGTTTTACAAGTTTAAACAAATTTCTTGTTTACGATATGTTAATTCGATGTCCAATACGCTATTTAAAGTCTTTAAAATCAATGAACCTATTAAGACACTCATGAAGGAAAAGAAATAGAAATAAGGGTTGATAGAAAATCTTCCAGGAACTGAAAATCACTACTTCAATGAATTTGAAATGACGATTCTGATTGTTTTACAAATTTCAAAGGTTTCCCTGTTACAGGATATGTTAATCGATGTCCAATACACTATTTCAAGTCTTTAAAATCAATGAATCTATTAAGACACTCAT